>NW_009916789.1:72428-82287 GCF_000696875.1 Nestor notabilis | reverse complement strand
GTTGCCGGCTGGGTTTGAACCACGACAAACACATAGAAAGATACCAGCAAAGGGACTTTGGGTCACAATTTATTGGAGATGGTGGGTATACCAGGGGTTCTGGTTGTTAGTTTAAAGGTTTTAATGAAGCCACTCTGTTTGTTAATCATACCCTAAAAGAAGACTGACTGACTTCTAGGAAAGAAGTTAGTTGACAACTGCTGCATATTCTGGGAGCTTTCTAAGGACTGTGAACTGACTATATGGTTGCAGCCAGCTTGATCCTGTTATCTTTCTCTGCTTGCAAAAATGGATTATTTCCAATGGGCTTCATTTTGAAAAAATGCCCTAACTTTTGTATTGTTGTTACAATAATTGTAACAAGAGTAAGCTTGGCTGCCTATTTTGCCTCAGAGAAACAACAGAATTATAAATGCAGCTGATGGAGAAAAAGCAGCATTACTCCAGTGAACTCTGAAATCTCCCAGAACACTGCAGTACTTAAAGAGAAAAAAATAACAGACGCAAATACTTCCCCAGTGTAACCATTGCTTAGCATGGTGTCAGAGCCTTATAATTTGTTTTCATTTAGATTCAGTAACTTTCACACAGTTTTAGGGCAAGATCTAAAGTCTACTAAAATTCCTTGGACTAGCTGCCATTCTACTTAATTAATACCCTATAATGAGCAAAGAGATCAGTATTTGTCTGTGAGTTACAGAACAACTACTAATTTAGATTTTGGGTGCCTACTGTGAGGTACTTCAGAAGATTTTGATTTTCATCTAGGAATCATCTTTGAAGAAAAGATAGTCAGGTTATTAAGTTATTGGTTTGAGATGCAACAGACCTGAGTTCAAAGTTGTTTTCTCCTTAGAGTGCCTGATTGATTGGCTTGTTCAAGTCACGTACAACAAATGTGCTATTTGATTATTGTAAAGTTCTTTGACTCCAAAGTGTGGAGGCTGATGAGGAATTCAGTTTTTCTGACAAATAACTGCGCATATATACTGCAGAGAAAGACTTGAATCTTTGGAATAAAAAGTTCCTTAATGGATATGTTTCTGTGTGCATTGAAGGTCAATATGGACCATAAAATGATTTGAATTGGAAGGGACCTTCAAAGGTCATTTAGTCCAACCCTCCTGCAATAAGCAGGGACATCGGGTTGCTCAAAACCCCATCCAACCTGACTTTGTTTCCAGGGATGGGGAATCTACAGCCTCTCTGGGCAACCTGTTCCAGTGTTTCACCACTCTCATCGTAAACAATGACTTTCTTCTATGTAGTTTAAATCTACCCTCTTTTACTTCAAAACCACTACCCCTTGTCCTATCACTAAAGGCCTGCCAAAAAATTCTGTCCTCTTCTTTCTTATAAGCCCCCTTTAAATATAGAAAGGCCACGATAAGGTCTCCCAAGGTGAACAACCTCAGCTCTCTCAGCCTTTCCTCATAGGAGAGGTGTTCCATCCCTCTGACACTCCTCTGGACCCACTGCAGAATATCCATGCCTTTCCTGGCTGAGGACTCCAGAGCTGGATGCAGTACTTCAGGTGTGGTCTCACCAGAGCAGAGCAGAGGGGAAGAATCACCTCCCTCAATTTGCTCACCACTCTTCTGCTGCTGCAGCCCAAGATGCAGTTAGCTTTCTGGGCTGCGAGTGTACACTGCCAGTTCATTTACAGTTTTTCATCCACCAGGATCCCCAAGTCCTTTCAGTCCTGCAGGGCTTCTCTCATCCCTTTGGGTTGCCCCTACCCCTGTGCCCTTGGGCTCATGTTCACATCATGAGGTTCACATGGGCACACTTTGGACATTATTAGGCATCACTGGGATCTCTGGTCATCATTGGCCTCAAATGTTAACAGATGTTGTGGTTTAACCCCAGCTTGCAACTGTGTACCACGTAGACACTCATTCACTCTTCCCTGCCCCGGTGGGATAGGGAGGAGAATCAGAAAAAGGTAAAATCCATGGGTTGAGATAAGAACAGTTTAATAACTGAAATAAAGGAAAATAATAAAAATAATAATAATAGTAGTGGTAGTAGTAATGAAAATGAGAGAGAAACAGAGAGGAGTAACACCCCCCACCCAAGAAAAATCATGATGCACAATACAATTGCTCACCTTGCACTGACTGATGCCCAGCTGGTCCTCGACCAGTGATTGGCAGCTCCCTGCCAACTCCCTCTAGTTCACATACCGAACATGACATTCTATGGTATGGAATATCCCTTTGACTAGTTTGGGCCATCTATCCTGTCTCTGCTCCCTCCCAGCTTCTTGTGTACCTTGCCGTTGGCAGAGCATGGGAAACTGCTTGACTTGGTAGAGCATGGGAAAGTCCTTGACTTAAGGTAAGCACTACTTAGCAACAACTAAAACATCAGTGTGTTATTAACATTATTTCCACACTAAATCCAAAACACAGCACTGTATCAGCTACTAAGAAGAAAACTAACTCTATCCCAGCCAAAACTAGGACAATAGATAGCTGATATCGAACTGTAATTCTACAGCCCACTCTACAAGTAGGTAGCAACAAAATCTTTGATTTTAAGTCACATTAGAATTTACTGTTCCATAAACTGAACATTATTGAGGTGTTCTTTTAAAAAGTGCCATGGAGATACTCTCCCTGAAGTTTACAAGCCATGTCAGCTTTGTTTCTATAGGGTATAGGTTTCCTGAATAAATAAGTGATTTATTTGCTATGTTTGGAAGTGCATGCAGTGCTTCTACACACCATAGCAGAGCCCAGGCATTGTTTATATGTAGTCTGTCAGCTATCTTCAAGATTCTCAATGTTCTTACGCTCGTCAGTCAGCTCCTGCCCTAAATTACATATTTACAACCCTAATGGCTTCAGGGAGATGAAAACTCGGGGCTAAAACCTCCCCTGCTGCTTTTGAAAGAGGCTGCTTTTAATGCCCATCTTGGAATTTCAGGCACTTGCACTCGACCCAGCAGTTTTAGAAAAAACACTCAGCTCAGTTCATCAAAATGTTATCCTCCCCTCAGTGTTTTGGTCTACAGGTTACTAGAAGTCAGGGAAACAGAGTGCTTAAAAAAATCACTTTACAGTTCCCCAAATTAGACTCCTCATTATACTTAAAGAATTAGAACTCCATTACTGAATATCACAACCACTGAGATTTCCTAGAGCTGTGCAGAAGAACCAGTAGAAAAAAGTGGGAAATCTTCCTGCATATTGGGGTTCTGCAGGACACTGCCTGCTGTGCTGCATGGGCAGTGAAGCAGGCCAGAGAGATTAAAAAGGCACAGACAAAATGTACTTGTAGTTTCTACTTAGAAGGTATGGTGCATCCTCTTTTGAAAAAGATGATAGTATGTTCAGAAAAAAAATGTGCAAAGCAAGGACATTGAGTACAAGTGTAATATCTGAACATCTCTCACCTCTACAACCATCCTTGTGAAGCATTGTCGCTCCATCCTTTCCCTTCCTTTTCCTTGCTCTTACCTGCCTTTCCAGAGAGGCTTTACTGATACTTGCCTAAGGCAAGGTTTAGCAGGTGCTCCAATATATTTTTTAAACTTAACACAATAGAAAGAAAAGCTAAGCTCTAAGGTGTGCAGACTCTTCCTTGACCATGTACCCAAAAGTCTGTGTATCCTTGTGCTAACTGGAGGGTTTTGTTTAAAGATAGTGTTTCTCCAACTTGACTGGGAAAAGGTGTGGATCATTAGCAGAACCAGGTGAAATGGAAATTTTTACAACCTAGTTTGAGGCTCTTTTACATCTCTGTTGCGAACACAGATGAGATTTATTAAAATTATTAGTTGATAGGGATTTACACCAAACTGCTGAATAAGACATATCTGAGGATCTCGGACCTTTACTCTGGCAGTGTTGTTGTGGGTGTTACTGGCCTGGAATCCAGCTGGGCTTTGGGAAGTGTCCATGGCTCCTCATCACACAAAGTGTGACATTACTAAGGACCCATGTTTGGAAAGGCATATATAAGGCATACATACAAGAGGAACACTGAGTCTGTGGTTGGGTATATTACTTGAAGTCTGTGAATTTTTGTAAACCGAATTTAACTAAGACCACATAGAATTTATTTTTAAAATTAGTTCTTGATCTTCAAATTGAGCTCTGTGCTAAGCCACTAAATAAAATGCTGCTTCTCTGTATCATCATAGATGTAATCAGAAGCAAATTTAAAGGCACACTAGTGAATATTCAGCCCCGTTTACTGACTTGTCTGAAGTCCTCTTGTACTGCCTTCAGCAAAACTTAATGGCATTTCATTGGTAACCACATACTTAAATATTCTGCAGAAGCAAGAATTCAACTTCATTTGCATTATCTGCATTTAGAGATGACAAAGCCAGATTCCTTCCTAAATTGTAGGATATGTAACTTTAATTTAGATATGCAGTTTTAGCAGTAAAATGAAAGGGGATTGGGGGTGGAGGCCAAAGTGTTTGTTAAGACAGATGTAGTCTGTCTACTTCTAGTCCCTAAACAAGGAATATAATTTTGGCATGTTTGCATAAGAAATTTCAAGGTAAAATACATTTAGCAAAAACAGTGTTTCCCAGCCTTCATGGGCATATTAAGCAAGTCCTGCATTTTACACTCTGCTTTACTCTCCGTATTAAACTAGAGGTGCATACCACAGAAAGGAGGAGGTAAGATGTGGTCATTACTAGCTGATGAGATTGAATTGGAATGATAGGTCTATATAGCAAGCTTTAACAACTTGTTCCCAAAAATCTAAATTAATAAAAATAATATTAGAGCTTTTGAAAATGTGTTTTCTACTTCATTTTTCAGAATTCTATTTCAGTGTATTGACCAGCTCCTCATACATTTTCATCATAGCAATACTTAGCGCTGCTTTAACAGTTTATGTTTTCCTGGCTGTGTGCAAACAATTACCAATGTGCATCCATATTGACACAAATTAGGCCCACATGTAGCTTTATCACGCACATACAATTTCTCTGTCACTTAATCTCTGTCGTAAATGACAACTCTGGAATTCTCTGCCTCTCTAAATCTGCATTTCTCATTGAATTTAAATGTATCTCAAAACTATAAATAACTGCATCAACCCTGGATATTGCATTCAATTACTTTGAGTTTGCAGCTATTCACATAGCATTCGTGCTGGTCTTTCTTGCTATACGCATTACCAAAGCTCTTCTTTATAAAAAACCAACACCCTGTATTCATGATTAACAACTCAATCTGAGGTTGAATTTTTTAAGCTTTTTCTCTGACTTCTTAAAAAGGTACAACTGGTGATATATAGCTACAGCTCAACCAACGTTCTTTCAAATAAGACTTCATTTGGAGTTACAACGGTTACAATGGGGTTTGAACAGAAATAGTTGGTCTGTTTTGCAGAACGCAAACTGAAATGTAGCACAGAATTATAGTGAGAATAATAACATCTTATTACAAGCAGACAATGCATGTAGATGCCCAGTAACAGAGAGTCAGGCTGTGAAATTCTCATTTCAGACAGCTGCTACTCCACACTGCTAGCAAAACTGGATTCACTAGTTGTGCCTGCAGTGCTGTTATGGAGTGGCCTTGATTAGGGACCAGGGCTGGCTCTGGGTAAACACTGCAAGGAAACCTCCAGTGCTGATTGTGACACAATACACAAGGAACAGTGCATCTCACCACCGTGGGCTACATGTTACACCCTGATGCTGGGCAAGGAGTTTCTGTATAGCCCCTCTGGGCTAAAAAACTGTTCCAGACACTCAGCAGCCATGATTATGCGGTCAGAGTGCTGCCTAGTAGCTCCTTACTGGCAAATGCTGCAGAAGCAGATGGGATTTAGTCTTACAATAAGTTTAGACTGCTCACAGGGCAGTATAAACGTGCAGAGTCTATTCTTCCTTGTGGCTTGTGCTTCAGGTCATTAAGGGCAGCCCGAGCATCTCTTTTGAGAAAAAATTAAGTGTTCCTTAATATTAGATTCACAGTTCAGATCTTAATAGGTAATGGAGGAAGATAAGATCAAGAGCAGACAAACTTAGAGGCTAATGTTAGTTCACATGAGCATAAGCAATTCTATTAAGGAGCACAGACATCCTGGAAAGGACTATGAAGACCTGCCCAGATCTTTTATCTGATAAGGGCCTGCAACATTCATTTAGAGCTGACCAACTCTATGGAATAAGAGCCTCTGTGTGATAATGTTGATAATGCATGCCTTGCCCAGAAACTCCACACATTGCCATTCCTCCCTGCAAAGAAAATGGGTATTATACTTCAAAAATGGGGATATTTCAAAATCATATTGAAATGAGTAGAGAACAAAACATTTGCACATTGGTAGGTCTTATAAAAAGTGAACGTGCAACTAGAGTGAAACACAGAGAATGGCTTTCCAGGGTTTCTTTGCTTTCTTCTTTTCCTCAACAGTGCTTTGTTTGTGCATAGATTTGCTTCTTGTTAGAGGTGTACATGTCCATGGTGGTCCATGGTGGTCCACTGTAGTTAGGACAAACAAAGCCACTTCTACATCAGAGTAGGAAAAATTATAAAATAAAACCCTACTGTGACTGAGGGAGAAAGCAAGATACACCTTTCAGCTCTGTTCATTTTCCATTGCCTGGTTTGTCTGGGTGAGGATTTCACAGTTGCTGTTTAAAGGTATACCTTGGCTTATTCATAGGGAGAAATATGCACAGACCATGTAGTATCCATGTTCCACTTCAGCTCTTTTCCAGTGGGGCTCAGACCTGGCTTTTCTTCATTTCAGTAAAATTCATCTCTGTGCGAAGATGGGCAAACATGGCCCAACTTAAAAAAATTTCCTCTTACTCTAAACCGGAAACAAAACCAAATGAATGTGCTATGAGGAAAATGCTTCTCAAGGCGCCATTCCCATAATGATTTATAAACAACTGTCCGATTTAAGCCAAGTGTGCTATGTGTCTGCTAAAAATATTTCAAAGATACCCTTGCTGTTACAGTAATTAAACATGCATGAGATAGATGGAAAATAACAAACACACAGGAATAGCCATACTTGCCCAAGATGACTTATAATTGGAGAGTTACATTTAATAAGTAAAACAGGATAGTGTGGTGACAGTGGGGCAAGAACATAAAATCCACAACAAATAATGTGTTGTGCTAAAACAGTACCAGAAAACTTAAATCTTAAGGGCAGAAAATAATGATGAATAATAGTGAATAAGAACATAAAATATTGGTGAGCAAGAGACTTCAAATGCTCAAGGCTGCATGAACAGCGCGATTATTCACAGTGATTACTGAATCTTCTTATAGATCTTCACAATGCCAGCAGCATTTAATTTCTTCCTAAAACCAGCAGAGCATTGCACAGGAAGAGTGATGAACCAGCTCTTTAGCTGGAGTAAAGGGGAGGTGAAGTTCTGTACTGCTTTCAGAAAATTCCCCTGCAGGAACTGCATCATACATATAACTAAGCTGTACAGGAATTTTTCTCCAGTACAAACTTTAAGGAATAGTAGGAAGAAATACTAAAAACTCTAAAACATCATGTTTTCCCCACAACATCAGGTTTTTTTTAAAAAGTGTAGTTTGTTTCCTGACTCTTTTATGAAGTGCTGTTTGTTTCCTGCTAAATGGAAATGTTTGACTAGAAATAAAACACCCCAACAAATTCCTGTTCCCAAATACAATGTACTTGTTTCCTTCCTCTTAGCAAGCAGTATTAAAAAATGGCAATTTTTTTTTTAATACAGGCTTTTTTTGTGTGAACCATGGATGAGCAAGCCAAACTGCTGATGATTGAGATACTGTTAAGGACTGTAAAAAAGCAAACTTGATAAGGTGTCATAGAGATATATGTTTATGTAGATAATTGTAAATATTATTATGTATTTGTCATATACTGGTGGAATAGTTCTGACTTACATAATCAAAATCTTTGAAATTACATGGGCAAGAGGCATTTATACGTCCCAATGATTTCCAGCTGCTTTGTTTTCTTTTTGTATCTCTCCCTTTAACAAGTGTATGTAAGAAATTTGGGTTTAGAGAATTAACAACAGAGGAAAGACAAACATGTCTTTACAAGACAAAATGATTCTTACATTGTTTCACCTCCCCTCCTTGAGCTTTGTGAGTGTTGCTACTGACACACCATTTAATCATTGTTATTCGTCCTGGAAAATATTTACCTAGATTAAATGTAAACTGTTATAACATTCTGGGTATCACCAGACAGTGTCCATTTACACCGTGTGAGGATTGTTGTCTATATGTAGAGTCTTCAGTTCCTTAATTTCAGTAAATTTGTCTGATTAGACAAATTAGGACCAGGAACCATCCAGCTTTCAAGGTGGAAGCATAAAAAAGTGCTGAATTTTCTCAGCTTCCAGGCTCAGCATAGCCTTTTATTTTTGCCTTTGTGTGTGTGTGTGTGTGTGTTTAATGGCAGCACTGTGCTTTGGTTTAGCAGAAGTGAATACCTGTCCAGATACCCTTTTAAATATTACGCAGCAGAAAGTTTATGGAAAAATGTGTTGCAAAGGTGGAAGTTTTGGTGCTGCAGAAATTGATGCCACTGACTGCCTGGAGTTAGATGTGTTGGTTCTGCATTTCACTTTCAATTGAAAGGAGCCCAAAACTTCAGTCAATTTAATTTGTTTCATCTTCCTCCTGGTATTATCTCAAACAGCTTTGGTATTTGTTTTCACTTCAGAGAGAGAGAGAGGGAGAAAGATATTTCTGATGTGCTGCTGGTTCAAGCATTTCCAACCTGTAGGTCACACTCCAGTAAGAAGTCACATCTCCGATAAAGGGGAGATGAGGAGCAAAGCTGAGCTTACCCAGCTTTCCCAGGCTCATTATTTCCACCCCCAGTCAAAGCCAGGGTTGCTGAGAGAAGGCAGCACTGGTGACCCATGGTGTAACCCAGGGAGGCACAAAAGTGGCAGAGGTCAGAGGAAGGTGAGGAGACAGCACTGAGAGGAAGCAGAGGCTGGGATGTGGAGACATAAGCCCAAGAAGGCAGTGCCATGGTTTGAGCAAGGCATGGCAGCAGGCTTGCCAGAGAGTGCAGGGGGCCCAGCATGGGACAAAGGAGGCTCTAGCAGGGGCTAGAGGAAAGTAGAAGGAAGCAGAAGGACTGAGACCTCCCTAACTGTGGTTGGCAACCAGTCAGTTATTCATATGGAATAAGGAAATGAAAAGGTTACACCTTATTCCAAATTCAGGCAGAGGGATTTTCTCTGGGTCTCTAACTTCACATCACAGTGTTGCACTTGAACAATCTAGTGCATAATAACTATCTTTGACTGTGATTGATGCATCCTTGGGAAGAATTCTATTTTCAGAGGTTTTGTTTCAGGTTTCCCCAGCCAGCTCCAGTATATGGCTGCAGAGCTGGTTCCAGTAAATAGGAACCATCTGCCCAGGTTTTTCCAGGGCTGGTTCCAGCTTTGAGTGAAATTTTGACCTCATCCGAATTTAACCTCATCCAAATACAGATTATTCAAGTTTTATTCTGTGCTGCTTCACTTGAGTTTGATGGTCATGCTGCTTTACTAGTTCACTAGAGTGACATAAAATAAAAAGAAGGCATAAAAAAGGAAAAAGAAAGTGTTTCAAACAATATCCTGTGGATTTAAAACAAAGGCATGAAAATCTGAGGCTTATAAAACCCTTAAAAAGGTATATTTTCCCATGGATTGAAAAGTCGGCTTCCCCAAGAGATTGCTAACTGAAAACCACAAAATTTCCAATGTCCCATGTCAGAATGCACATGTAGTGGAAAGAGTTCAGACATGGCAAAATAGGTTAATTCAACAAACTGAAATAAATATGTCAGGTGTGTCAGGACACATAATAGGTGCAGTATTACAGAGAAACTCTTCAGCTAACTGTATTTT
>NW_009916789.1:0-72397 GCF_000696875.1 Nestor notabilis | reverse complement strand
AAGAGTGCATTTAAATTATCCCGCATACTTCATATTTCATGTACATGCTATGCACCAGCTCAAGTTCCATATATGTAACTGTGTTTTACCT
The DNA here is from genome assembly GCF_000696875.1 of Nestor notabilis. Classification (NCBI taxonomy): domain Eukaryota; kingdom Metazoa; phylum Chordata; class Aves; order Psittaciformes; family Psittacidae; genus Nestor; species Nestor notabilis. The sequence continues at coordinate 72,306 of NW_009916789.1, read as the reverse complement.
TGCAACAACTGAATGAGAAAGTTTGAGATAGATCTTTTAGAAAACTCTTTTACAAAACCCTTGGGGAAAAAAAATCTTTTCTTTCATTCAAAAAGAAACACAGTAAATCTTGGAATATTCAGATTTCATCAAGACTTACAAAATAAAATTCATTAGTCATTGAAAGTCACAATCTAATATTGAATTAAAATGTAGGTCCCAACACCAATGCTGGTTTATAAGACAACGGATCTAATAAAATACTTTTGCATTCAGGCCAGTTCCATAGGAACACACAGATTCCGTCTGTGTTCTTTGAGGTTCAGGAGTAGAACAAATTCCCCTCAGTCAGTTTTTAAGTTTCTAGGACTAATTGAAAGCATACATATATATGTGAAAGCTCTGAGATTGAGAACCCAGGTCAGAACTGCAATGTGTTAGATAGGCTATATTTTTGTGCTATATTTACATGTATCTACCAACCACGACCTTTATATATGCTCCTATAGTGTTCACAATATTAAATGAAACCCAAAAGAAGAGCAACTGGCCTAGAAGCTAAAAATAGCAAAACCAATGAAATGGATTAATAAAGATCATGGCACAGAGGTTTCAGTCTGGTATACAGCAACATATGAAAATAACAGGCTGACTTCAGTGTATGTCAAAGGGTCAGAGCTGAGAGGCAAGACAGAAACTGCAAGACTGATGACAAGGATAAACCTTGGAAGGCCGAGTTTGAAATCAGTGCTCAGGAATGAAGGGGGATTTTCACTCTACTTTTCAAAACATGAAGTGTGGTAAAAACAAAGACTGAGCTGCAATAAGAAAATTAATCCCTTCATAAACCTGAGGGAAAGATAAGGACCACAACAGAGGTCACTGTATCTGAGTGCCCCCAAATCACATCTGGTCTGTAATACACAGTCTGCACTATAAACCCTCTTACCACTGGGAAAATGGTAATGGACACAATTATTTGTTTTGACAAGCCTTGCATTTGCTGTCATGTCAGCAAAGGTCTGACATGAGGAACTTTACAGGCTCATTTTTCAAAGATGAGCAAAATTATGTCACTTTGGCTCAAGGCTGCTATATTAATGTATATTCTATTTATGCTGAGGCGGTTTAGGTCCAGTCCTATATCTGGACAGTATGTCAGCTTATCTGATTAACTCAGTTTTTCTTCCAATATGATTATTTCTAGTGAGTTAAACAAAACTAGTAGGTAATGAGAATAAATTCCACAATCCACATAATGGTACTAGTATCTCCTTTTCTTGAGCTCTGTACTCTATGTTAAGGGCTGATTCTGAAAAAAAAACCTGTGTCTTTTTCTTAATTTATTGGTTAATTTTAAAACTCTTTTTTTCTTTATCTCTTCCCTTGGATTTTATCGGCATAAATACCAATTAGGTTAGGTGTGATTTAAAATGTAAAAAACCCCAGAAAAATATTAACTTCCATGAAGTATTTTTTTAATGTTTTTAAATTGTTAAACTCTACAGAAATAGAACATTCCAAAAGAAGAAAAAAATGTTCCTGTGGAAAACCATATTTATCAAGTGCAGTGCTTCAGACTAACTGCAGTTGTCAATCAACTGCAATAAAAAATTGGCCCGGACAGAGTGGCTCAAAGCGACTTTGTCTGGGGACAAAGTGGGTCTCAAAATTGCACATGAGTATTTAGACCCTCACACAACAGCCTTCAATTAGTGAGTTTATTCTCACTATTTTAATATTTCCTTGCTTTATAAGCAGCCTACTTTCTTACTCTTGCTGCATCATTCAGCTGGCCTCAGCCCAGCTTGACAGTTTGCTGCCCTTATCATCTTTTCTCTGCAATTTCTGATTGACTGTGATTTTTTTCTTCTTCCTCTCTTGCTTGCATCGTTCTTCCCTGTTTCCAGTGCAGGACATTTATTATTGCCCTTTTATTTCTGAACAATCCCTCCTGAATACATATTAGATGGTTTTTGATCCTCGCTTTTTTTTTTTTTTTTCTCTGAGAGATGACTGTCTCTTCAGTCACTTGCCACTGTCAGGCAGATCCTTACTAGACGTAATCTGCAGAACTCCACTGCCTTCACTGGAATCACTCCACTTTATATTAGCAGAGTATCTGGCTTAATATCTAAAAATGCTGCTTGTGTTATACCTCAAGAGCAGCATCATTACTTTCTCTCTTCAGTTTAAAATCTGGTCTTTAATGAAAAGGACCCATTGCCCCAGTGTAGTAATGTAGCATCTTTTAATAAGCTTTTTAATATATACTTTTTATAAGTTTTTTTTTAATATATACTTTTTAAAAATTAAAATGGACTTTACAAAGTCTTTTTGGTTCCACTCGCTTAGGTTTTCACATTTATATTTGGGAAGATCTGTAGAGACTTTTGATAGGTGATAAAATGTGTACTCTAACTGGAATAGTCCTTATGGCTTTTTTAATAAAAAAACTGAAATTTGTTAAATCAATAGACTGAAAGATCTGTCAAATCACAGCAATATAGTTCAGGAGACAGCCAAGTTCCTTCCACTTCATACCTTTTACTGTTAAAATTTGTGTAGAAATATATAACACAGCCTGGAACAAGCAGCAAAAGCTCATTACAAGTGAGCTGAAATGCACTTCTGAACCTTGTGGAAAGGGTGACATTTGAGAGGTATTCCTGTAATACAGACCAGGGTTTTAATGACTGCACTAGCACTTACCTAACTTTGGGGTGGAAAACCATTTTCCAAACTGCATTCACTGTTGCTTCAAACACAAAAGCCACTCTAGTGAACATAATAACCCTCTACAAAGCACCAAAAGACCTGTGTAGCTTTGCACTGTTGCATTGCAGGACTAATATTCTCATTTGCTGTCATTCAGGGGACATAAGAACTAATAGGGGCAACAATCTTTGAAAACCTGTCTAATCTCTTCCCATTAAAAGAGAGAGGACTGAAAATGTTGAGATCAGCTCTGAGCTAGAGAGTAGAGAGATTTCAAACATGCCAGAGAAAGGAGGGGGAAGAACTGTAGTTTTTGCTGATCAAGTAGGAGAGCAGTGCACTGTGACCAAAGTCTCCCTGCCCTCTGGGGAGATGCCTCATACACAGCCTTCCTCAAGGTGAAGTAAAAAAGCTTTGTGTGAGACACACGTTTGTGTGAGACAGCTGGGTCTGGGTCTGGTTCTGGGTTTATATTCCTTTTTTGCCTTGACCCAGAAAGACTCCCATTGATCAAATTAGCTGTAGGCAAGCCCTTACCCACTCTCACTGGAAGTGGTACTTACCACCCCAATGAACTCCTCTGTTAACCATTGCTTTTGTTTCTGCAGGACTGGACAATGGAGTGCTCATTTCCCTGGCAAGTCTAGTAATGGTCCTATGGAGACCACGGTGGATTTTTTCACTCTTCATTATACTATCAGGTTTTAAATAATTCATATTTATAAAGTCCTGATGATGGGATACTACATAAATCTGAATTAATAAATACTTTTCTGCATATCTAATTCTTTCACTTTTGTCCTGCAGCCAAGAAAACACCAGTAGAAAAATACAGGAGCCCCCTTATTTCCCACAAGGCTGAGATAAAAGATATTCCTCTCCTCCTGCCTATTTTGAGTGTCTTCATCTGCCAACCATGCAAAACTATGTTTGCCTGTGTTCCTTCAGCAGCACAGCGTAGTTGCAGGTGTCACCTCAAAAGCTCTTGGAATCCATAATTCAGATGTTAGTTGCACCCAATGTCCTTATTTTTAGCTTTGTCTGTACTACTAACAGGGCTTTTTGGCCTTCCAGAAGACTAGCATCACACACTCATAACCATAAGAATAAACTTTCTCTTCCAAGAAGTAGGCTAGTTGTTACATTTGCACTAATAGCAACATACACAATTATATATTAGCAAATCAAATCTGGATTCAACTAGCAGCATACCACGACGGGGCAACATTGTGACAGCATACAGCAGTGTTTTTGTCTTGCCTTGGACTGGAATAGTTTAAATAATAATTAAAATACTTATTTTAAAAATCTATTTCATTATCACATCACCTAAATGTGATTTCTTGCTTGGCAAATCCTCCATTAGTTATTTTATGCAGGTTGAAGGATAAATGTAAACAAGAATGACAGACATTTTATTACACTTAGCTTAATCTGTGGAACTACCCTGTGATACTTCAGCTGACTGTAATGGATAAATCTTTTAATCTCCTGGACATCCTTAGCTCTGTATCCAACAACTAGACAATGACAACAACTACATTAGCATTCTGCAGTACAGCACAATAGAAAAATCATTCAATAGGGGTCTTGGCAATGAAAGCTGATGAATAACTAGATCTTTCCATAACAGAACCATATTTATGCACATTATTTTTAAAATATTTTCTTCATTTTTTTAAATCTTAGCTGTCTTAGTAAGAAAGACACTGTTGTAGAATATGCATTTTTACATTGTGGTATCTAAGATCCTAGTTAATAATTTTATTTCCCTTGCACGTTAGGTGACCTGCCAGCAGTCAGATGTTTTCAGTTGCTCTTCCTAAATTCAGGGGAATTTATCAGGAGGAATTACCTAATATTATGTTGAGATTTCCTCCATCTCAACATTCTCAATTTTTTTAACATTGTAATAGTAGTGCCTTTTTTTAACACTAGATTGATACCTTGTATTGATGGTCAAACAATTGCTTCTTTAAGCCAGTGGTCTTGGTAAGTACGTTATGCACGTCTTATCCCACAGCACAGAAAATCCACAAGATGCTTGGGTCAGCTGTATCATCTCAGATATCAGTAAAAGACTGGGTGAATTCTGAAAAATTGACATAATTTATCCTGAATGGGCTGTGAACAAAGAAGGACTTTCAGTTCCATCTGTTTGGCATCCTCTGTAGTTTCCATGAAGGTTTAAAATGCCTTTTATTACTTAATTCAAACAACTATAGGCTTTTGCCCAAACTGAAATACATCATGACTGGTCTGTGGACATATGTTTGGGCATATATTATGCATTACATAACCTTACACCAATAAACCTCTTTCATGCTGAAGTGCATTAATATCTGTTAGCATAATTGGTTTTGGCCTATGTGGGTGGTATTTGCTGGGAATGAGCTTTTCCCAGATTTTGCAGCTGCATTCCTTGAGTGCCAGACAGGAGGCTGGCTGGGTAGTAATCTGATCAATGCTTTGTCAGCTAAAGGACAGTGGCCAGATAAATTAGGGAAAGGCAAGGCCTTACCTTACCTGCCACTATCTTATCATGTCATGTCTGATGTGTGCTTGTCCATCTTGGGAGCAAAAATATTACACTGTCTTTCAGTCTTGTATAGGCAAAAATGTCTGTATCTTGGCACTTCCTTCCCACTGACTGTCATAATCACGACAAATCAAAGAAAGCAATACATACGTGTATCCTTCACAGACCCCTGGTTTCCATGAGCAACATAAATATTCAGCGTGTTCTCTGCTGTTCTGTTCTTATACATGTCCTGTTTTATTTTGTGGGAGGAACACAGCAAATAAAACTACTCTAGCCTGTTTTTTTACTCTGAGTAAAACCAGCAAAATTTGCTGTGCCATAAGGTCTATGAAAAATTAAGTAAAAATTTGGGACTTTATCCTTATGGAAAAGGTGAGAGCACATGCACTCTGGGATAATGCTAGGAAAAGCTGCTCATTCTCAGAAACAGCCCTAACATGCCAAAGAAAAAGGCATGAGATGAGTGTCTATCCATCTACTGTGACCCACACCTAGGGGATGGTACATTCAACGTTTCTTGTGCTGTTTAGCACTTCTGCAGTATCTGTGTTTAGAATTGCCCCAACCCAGGTGCAGAACTTTGCACTTGGCCTTGTTGAACTTCATGAGATTTGCATTGGCCCAACTTTCAAGCTGTCAAGGTCCCTCTGGATCCCATCCCTTTCCTCCAGTGTGTCAATCACAGCACACAGCTTGGTGTCAGCAAACTAGCTGAGGGTGCACTCAATCCCACTGTTTGTGTCACTGATAGACATAAAGAGTCCCAATACTGACCCCTGAGGGACACCACTCATCACTTATATCCACTTGGATATCGAGCCATTGACTACAACTTTCTGAGTGTGACCATCCAGCCAATTCCTTATCCACTGAGTAGGCCATCCACCAAACCCATGTCCAAACCAACGATGTCGTGCAGGACAGAGTCAAATGCTTTGCGCAAGTCCAGGTACATCATGTCAGTATCAAGTTAAAATATCCAGTTTAAAGGTTTCAGAAGTAGTTTTCTTTCTAACAGCTCTTGGAGACGAATGGTTTAAATCCTAGGAATAGAAGGTCAATTCTTGACCTCAGTAAATGGTATGCCCATGACTTCAAAGGAGATAGGGCATCATTCACAGACACTGGAAGAACAAAGAATCTTGTAAGTAGTAAAGAAGTAAAATACGTGCCTTATAGGCTAAATATTTCCTTAAGAGTATGCTTTCTAATATCAAAATTTATCAAATTAATTTTAAAACCATGAGGTGAAAAGATGTCTATTTACTGTTTCTAATATCCTTCAAGATCTGACAGGTTATTTTTCCTGTATTTTTTTCAAAGCTATTTTCTGAATTTTTCTTTTTGCTCTTGCTTCACTGTGCAAGGGAGATAATTCCTTTCCTTTTTATAACTGTACTTTAAATGTTTATCCCATAGTTCCTGCTTATCCTATCAGCTGACATTAATTAACCTTGATTTCAGGGCAAATGTGGTTTTTTATGCTGGTGAACCATAAGGTCTCAGTTTTCACTAATGACCAAAATTGCATTCTAATAGAAATTAGAGATAAAACCTGAAATTTCATTTTACATTATATTAGGAGAGGGAAAATGCTTCAAAGTGAAACCTTACACAGAAATTCAAAGTGCTACACTAGAAAATATTTGGAAATGTGTATCATTTGTGATTACATCACATGTAAAGTCATGTCTGATATGCTTGACCTCCAGATCCTTTTCCTTATTACAGATACTTATTTACATTTTGTTGGGGTTTTCTGGTTGTTTGTTGGTTTTTTGTTGGGTTTCTTTGTTTGTGGGTTTTTTTTTTCCTAATAAAATGATGTCTTGTCTGATTTAAAATAATAGGATTATACTATTGAATGGAAAGTATGGTAAGTTTATACTATTTTCATTATAAAATATTGCACATTTAGGAAATCAGTTACCCAGTCTCTCTTGACAAATATTTAATATCTTCTGGTTTAAATTAGACATTACATTACATATGATTCCAGTAAAAATCACCTTGGGAACATTTCATTATTTATGTTTGTGACAGGCTGGGGGGAATGAGCATAGCCATCAAAGTACAAGAGTATTACTAAATCTTAAGTACTGCAAAATCTCTTCTATTATATTAGAGTATAAAGGTCAAATATGACTTTAGAATAAATGATAAATTTAATCTTTATTATAACTATATGGAACTGCAAGACAGAAAGCAGAAATGTGCTATGGGGAAGACAAGAAAGAAAACTAAGTGAAGCAAAGTAAAATACTTCTGACGTATAGAAACTGTTAGAGCGTGTTTTGTAGAAGTCCACATATGGATTAAGTTTTTATTATACTATTTAACTTGCTAGTCTCCTTTTCTGACAAGATGCTGAAAATCTGTGACATCTAAAGCTATGAAATACAATCTAGTATTTATACATTCAGTATATTCTGTTAAATTAATGTATACAACAAATGATAATATTCCAAGCTGTTATGATGATACTAAAAGTAAACACATTTTTTCTGCTGGATGCCTTCTGACAGATGTACCATCTATTACACATATGGAGCCAATTCCTACTTTAACAGGTAACAAAAAGCCCCATGGCTATAGTAAAGTTACAGGAATGTAAAAGTTAATCTGATGCATTAGATATTTTATTTATAAAACAGAATTTGGGCCTGTTTCTCTTCTGTCTTGCAGGTTGAGTAGTCATTTCTGTGTGTTCAAAATGGCTGTAAAATATTAACAAATTGAGATCATTATTTCCAGTTCCATACATTGGGCTGTAGGGTTTGCATTCAGGTAAGTGACAGCCTGTGTTACTAGCCAGTGATGAACATGTGCTAGGTCTGTTAACATACTTTTCATTTACTGCATATTTTTTGTAACTGCTATTGGAAGCATTTAGAAACTTGCAAAGAAACATCCTTACAGCATTCATGTTCCAGATGATGACAGATAACATCTGAAACCCTGTTACTGACTTAAGTTCATACTTCCATCACTCAACATTATCTATGTGTCTGTGTATCTGTCTTTATCTATTTAGAACTTGTTTACGGCCAAAAAAATAACTGTCACTTTATTACATAAAATATTTGTACATTCTTGCTAGTGAATACAAACATTATAGTGAAAACTCCCAGGTTTCCAAAACATCCGAATTTTCTTTCTGTGTTATTTACCTGTCTGATAAGAGTACAACCTGTCCTGGTCCTTCATGATGATTCCTGTTAGTTACACATAAATTTGTCACAGATTTTGATCTCCAGTGAACACAGTCTAAGCAGACTGCCATGTAAGCATGCAATCATAGTATTACAGAATAGTTTGGGTTGGAAGGGACTTTTGAAGGTCATCTAGTCCAACCTCACTGCAATGAGCAGGGACATCTTCAACTGGATCAGGTTGCTCATAGCCCCTTGCAACTGTCCTTGAATGTTTCCAGGCATGAAGCATCTACCACCTCTTTGAGCAACCTGTTCCAGTGTTTCAGCCCTCTCCTTGAAAAAAATTTCTTCTGTATATCTAGTCTAAATCTACCCTTTATTAGTTCAAAATCATTACCCCTTTTCTTGTTACAACAGGCCCTACTAAAAAGACTGTTTCTTCTAAGCTCCCTTCAAGTACTGAAATGCTGCAATAATGTCTCCCTGGAGTATTCTCTTCCCAAGTCCCTCAGCCTTTCCTCATAGGAGAGGTGTTCTATCCCTCTGATCATTTTTGTGGCCCTCTTCTGGACCCTCACCAACATGTCCATGTCTTTCCTGTGCTGAGGACCCCAGTGTTTACGGCCAAAAAAATAACTGTCACTTTATTACATAAAATATTTGTACATTCTTGCTAGTGAATACAAACATTATAGTGAAAACTCCCAGGTTTCCAAAACATCCGAATTTTCTTTCTGTGTTATTTACCTGTCTGATAAGAGTACAACCTGTCCTGGTCCTTCATGATGATTCCTGTTAGTTACACATAAATTTGTCACAGATTTTGATCTCCAGTGAACACAGTCTAAGCAGACTGCCATGTAAGCATGCAATCATAGTATTACAGAATAGTTTGGGTTGGAAGGGACTTTTGAAGGTCATCTAGTCCAACCTCACTGCAATGAGCAGGGACATCTTCAACTGGATCAGGTTGCTCATAGCCCCTTGCAACTGTCCTTGAATGTTTCCAGGCATGAAGCATCTACCACCTCTTTGAGCAACCTGTTCCAGTGTTTCAGCCCTCTCCTTGAAAAAAATTTCTTCTGTATATCTAGTCTAAATCTACCCTTTATTAGTTCAAAATCATTACCCCTTTTCTTGTTACAACAGGCCCTACTAAAAAGACTGTTTCTTCTAAGCTCCCTTCAAGTACTGAAATGCTGCAATAATGTCTCCCTGGAGTATTCTCTTCCCAAGTCCCTCAGCCTTTCCTCATAGGAGAGGTGTTCTATCCCTCTGATCATTTTTGTGGCCCTCTTCTGGACCCTCACCAACATGTCCATGTCTTTCCTGTGCTGAGGACCCCAGAGCTGGATGCAGTACTCCAAGTGGGGTCTCATCAGAGTGAAGTCGAGTGGCAGAATCACCTCCCTGAACATGCTCGTCATGCTTCTTTTGATTCACCTCAGGATGTGGTTGGCTTTCTGGGCTGAGTACACATTGCCAGCTCATATCCAACTTTTCATCCACCAGTACCCCTAAGTGCTTCTCAGCAGGGCTGCTCTCAATTCCTTCCTTCCCCAGCTTTTACTGATTCTGGGAGTTGCCCCATCCCAGGTTCAAGACTTTGGCCTTGTTGGACTTCATGGGTTCACACTGATGGACTTCTGAGTTTGTCAAGGTCCCTCTGGATGTCATCCGTTCCCTCCAGTTTGTCAACCGCGCTACCCAGCTTGGTGTCGTGGCAAATTTACAGGGGTGCACACTCAACCCTGCTGTCTGTGTCATTGATGAAGATACTAAATTGTACTGGTCCCAGTACAGACCCCTGAGGGACTGGTGTATTCTACTTCCTCAGATCACCTTGAATTTAAGACTCCTGAAAGATGTAACCTTCTGTAGGATGGCAAGGAACCTGATTCTAAGTGGGACCTTTGAGTTCCAGAATGACACAAAGACAGTGGTGCACGAAGTGCAGTTTTACTTGGTTTTTAACATCAGTGGTTGATTGGTTCATTGCTTGGTTGGTTAATTAGGTGGTTGGTTTATTCCTTGTTGGCTTTTTAATATAATTGCTTTTTTCCCATTTCTCTGAAATAGCTACTTTTACATTAGACTTATATGACCTCCTTTTTTTCTTTTTTTTTTTGTTCTTCATCACCAAAATGTGCACCTGTTGTACTCTGTGCCTAGGAACATGTTCTTCCTACAAGTTAATTGGTTTCTCTGGTCTGTATCACATTCATCTAAATGCTTTACAACATAAACTGACATTGGTCTTGACCGTCTATACTTCATCTGTCCCCTGTGTCAGTAATGATTCGCAATCTCAGGAAATGGGACTTTGCCTACGTAAGTGTCAAATGTGTACTCTGTAAAGAGATGTGGTTTCAGCAAAGGAAAGGTTTTTTTCTCCATTGAAAAAATCAATGGGCTCTAATATCTAATAATATTAAATGATTGGAGTTCTTGTCTGGTGATCATTAGACCAAATCAGTTTTTCAAAGTGTCCAGCTGTGCATATAAATGGGCTTTAATGTTGTTACTGATGAGACTACGGGCAGAGCAATGCTGCCAAACAAAAGGAGGGCCTTTGAATGTGTTGCTGGTGTCTGAGTTTCTCTGCAGAGCGAATAGCAAGATTTAATGTGATTAGAGATTTGTGCTTGGCGTAGAGCCTGAACACAAAACCACAGGCATTCGCTCTGCTCCAGCAAATACCGGTTCAGAGTTCAGAAACTATTAGCACCTAGGAGAGTAGAAAATAGATAATCAAGCCTGGGCCTCAGAATTTGATAATGGCAGAGCAAAGCAACACAGCTATTTTGGACCACTGCTTATGCATTGCTCAGGCAGAGCTTGTTACCGACCAGCTGAAGAACTGTGCCTGTCTACCAAATGCAAAGCAGAGCTCCTAGGAAGTATTTAAATCTGAATTGTGCTTTTTGTGCAGCTTGGGCCACATATCTCCATCTCACATGCTCCCTTCTGCTGCAGAGAGGTAGGTTTCTGCAGGCCCTGGAGAGGAGCATTTTACCTCCTACCAATACTTAGGATGGCCAGGGACAAGGATATAGGTATGTCCTATCTGACTGCTTGCACAGTGTTAGGAGAAGAGGGCCATGGTCTGTCCACCTGCTGGATCCAGCATCCAAAGCCAAGGGAATGAATTGGACCACAGAGTTAATGGCTGCATCCATGATGCAAAATTAGCTAATCTGCTTTAATAAGTGATTACTGGGCATAAGTGCTGAGGATGACTGTCTCTCTTCTGGAGTAGACTGGCCATGCCCATTCTACAAAGCACTTGGTGCTGGGTTTCCTCTGGATCACAGCTGGTGCTCCTGTGTCCTGCAATGTGGTTGTGGAAAGAGCTGATGGCCCCAGAGGCCTGACATAGGGTCCTAGGACATGGGCAAAGTAGTGAGGGACTTGGTGGGGGGACAGACAGGGGCAGGCAGGGCTGGTGGTGCCCTCAAGGCCCAGACAGCACTACAGACTTATCCATGTTGTGTTTGGAAAGGTGATTTAAGCCACACTGGGAGCCTTGCTTGGCTCTTATTCCAGACCAAACCAACCATCAAGGCTGGCAGAGCCACAAAGGGAAGCAATGTTTCTTAGACAGGGACAAGGGGAGTCAGGATCCAGGGGGTCTTCAGGCTGTGCCATCTCACAGAAAGTGTTGATTAATTTTCTGCTTCTTCAGTTCAATTTGCTAAGCATAGTCGTGATGCTTTCTATATACTTTTATGAACTTCTGCTAAAATATTCTTATGCAGTTAAAATTGTTGCTGCCCTATTGGCCAGGCTATTTTTGCTCACTGCAACAGAGAGACATGCTGGTTGTACTGATGGGGAGATGGGTTTACAGGTCTTGATGTGGTTTTGTACTTTCTGTGAGCATTCAAAGGCACTTACCAGTGTGGGAGATAAGGTCTACCCCAATGGCTGGTACAGCAGTGCCATACGACACTGGGAGGATAAGGTGGTGTCAGACTAGCCAAGACCCTAATGTTGATTTTTATTTTTTAAGGGCTGTTGGTGAAGAAGCAATCCATATCTGGGGGGTGGGTGTGTGTGTGTGATTTTTCAATGTCCCATTAAACTGGTAGGGTACATTTTTGTATTCATCATCACAGATAAAGACATGTCTCACCCTGCTGGTGAGTCCACCAACATGGACAGAAAGTTTGGTCCAGATTTCTGGCAAGACCAGCTACTAGCCACCTCCTCAAATGCTTAACTGCAGGCAGAGATACTAATGAGAACTTCAGCAGTAGCTTATGGTATTTATACATTCTGAGTCCTAGATATCGAAAAAGTGTGAAATAAGAGGTTACTTCTTTACCCTCTTCTATTTATGCAGACCCACATGTGCATAATTCAGTCAGAGGGAAGATATGAGCAACTATATTGGGAGACACTGTCATGCTTCTGCCTCTTCTAATGTGTTTGCCCACCCTGAACATGTAGGATCTTCTGTACCTCAGAGAACTATAAGAGCCTTTAGAGTGAAAAGAAGCATTTCTCCTTCTTTTTCTTTTTATTTTATTTTTTTTTTTTTAAATTTTATTGCTAGCTGGGGAAATAGCTGGCATGAAGATTCCTTCCACAGAAGACAGAAGAGCCTGGAACAAATTGCCCACCAATGAACAATGATGAGAAGAGCTTTTTGACAACCAGCCTTTGCAAAAGGAAATGAAATTAAAAAGCTTTTCAGTTTATAAGTAGAACTTCCTTCTACAACTCATGCAGATGAGAGCTTCTGAAGTGATCAGAGAACTGGATCTGATAATTTTTAGTGCAATTAGATTAAAGAAAATACATCATATTTTGTGATTTCCAAAGTCTTACTGATTAGTAATAAGTAAGACTGTGATTCTTAATCCATAATTGCTACCAATTCAGTCTGCCCATCTCTCTCAGGGTCTAATTGTTGCCCTTTGATGTATTTTGCATGATCTTATAGGTACAAAGATACTTCCTGCATGTTTGCCATGCTCTTTGCAGACCTCATTTCTCTTAGTTCAGTTCAGTTTTATTCAACCTTCAGTGGGAAAATAAGTCTCTCTTGCATTTTTCTGTATCCTGTCTTTGAAGAACCCTTTTAGCTACAATGTCTTTATTAATTTTCAGCTTCATTCCATTTTTTTCTTTAAATTTGCCTGAAAATGAATTCTAAACTTTTTTTTTTTTTGGCAGCAATGACTTTGGAACATTTTAGTGAGAACTAAATTTTCTCACCATTCAACTATCAGAGATACTGCCAGTATTGAATTAAATATTGAAGAAAAAGCTGATTTTAGACAAACAAGTGTTATTTTGAGTGTCATAATTTTAGAAACAATTGTCCCAGATGTCTAAATATGAGCTATCATTTGTAAGACCAGTGAAAGCAAATGGCCTCTCCTTCCCTTGCATCATTGTAATTTCTGGTGAGAAACTGGAGAGTTTCATACTTGATTGTTGGTCTAAAAGGCATCATCTGCTCTTCTTTCACAGTATGGCCAGATAAACGTGCCTGACAGGATCTGCTCCTGAAGGTAGCAACTGCTTCATAAATCAGACAGGTTTGCAGCCTGCATTATGAGCTGATCCTTGAGACATAACCTGTTGCAGCAGTGACAACAGTGTTAACACACCAACTCACTCCCTGTCTGGTTATAGAACTAAAGATGCTTCTAATGTACAAAAAGCTTATGACTAACTGACTATTACTGTTACACAGTTTTTTTACTGTTTGTTGAGTCTTCACAAACTTAAATATAGAAGTTATAGAGAAGAAAAAAGACAACTGGGGCAATTACACATCAGACTGCATGAATGTGGCATTTGCTGAGCTCCTGCTCTTAGGGAAGCCACAGAGTAATGCAACCTTAATATGCGAATCCCAGGAATTTGTGCTGCAGGGGTTTGCTTATTTTTGTTTCAGCCCTAAATGTGTATATAGGTACAGGAGACCATTAATTCTTCTAGCAGATCAGCTCCTATACAGTTTTTAACCCTTAGGTCACAAGTCATAGAATCATAGAATCATAGAATAGTTAGGGTTGGAAAGGACCTTAAGATCATCTAGTTCCAACCCCCCTGCCATGAGCAAGGACACCACACACTAAACTATGTCGCCCAAGGTTCTGTCCAGCCTGCCCTTGAACGCCTCCAGGGTCGGAGCATTCACAACTTCCTTGGGCAACCTATTCCAGTGCCTCACCACCCTCACTGTGAAGAACTTCTTCCTTATATCTAACCTGAAGTTCCCCTGTTTAAGTTTAAAGCCATTACCCCTTGTCCTACCACTACCATCCCTAATGAAGAGTCCCTCCCCAAAAGTCCTAGGCTTTTGCAATGTCTTTTCAGTTTTTGAACAGTTTTTTCCTAAGGGAGGCAATAGGCAGTTTCTATGTGGCCTGCTTTTCAAAGGCATCTATAGCTAGGCAAACACCAACACATATCAAGCCACTGTTCACTTTAAGAATGTCAGCTGATCTGGAAGCTGTGCTGACAAGGAATCAAAGACTCAGTAACTGAGAAATGCATCTTATCCACTATATTCTTGCAATCATACTAATATAGGAATGATGAGGGATTCTCAAATAAAGTTTGATTAAATCTTTCAATGTTCACAGACTTTTTTTCCTTTTCAAAGATACTTATGCTAGTACTGCTCCACACGTCTTCTCTGATTTATAACAAGGAATGTCTAAGATACTTGATTATAATTGATGCAGAATGTCAACGTTTAGAGCAGGAATTTGTTTTTAATGCTGATGGACTCCAAAATTAACCACATGAGGTAGTACGATCTTGCAAGGTCTTTAGCTCTTGCATTAAAATATGTTTCTAAATGCTCTTGGGTGTCATTTTCAGTTGTTATAAATTGCTCAGTCTTACCAAATGGAAATGCAGTAAAGTAGTCTAAAGCCTAGAGCAAGGAAGAAAGATTGTGACTGTGGAAAAAAAAGAGAAAGGCAAAGCAAGCTAATCCTCAGGATTGAGTCTCACATGGTATGTGCAGCATGGAATGTTGCAAGCATTTTGCCAGAGAGAGAAAGATTTCACCTGCAGAGAGGTAGCACTGTGCCATCGTATTGCAAGAGAGCATCCGCAGGAGATTGGTATGCAGAATACTTTTTCAAGAACACTTAGATTTAGGTCTTTAGGGATTCTTCAGGTGAAACAGAATGTGTCTGTCTATGTTTTAGGCAGAACTGTGCAGCTGCCAGCTGGGGAGATTTTGGGATTACCTTTTCAGATCTAGACACCCAATTCCTCCCAAATATGATTTTATTAAACAGTACTGCTGTGGTAGTGAAGACAGTGATGTCACGACTGCTAATTTTAATCAGTAATAAACTGTATCCATTGACAACCTTCAGAGCAACAGTAATACTGTTAATTTAGGGTGTGGGCTTTAAGGCACAGAATAAATTACTTCCCCAAGGGAGTAACTGTACAACAGCCCTTCACAAAATCAGCTCTCTGAGCTGTTTCATGCATTTCAGATTTATCTAAGCCCCTTGCATTTGCTATGGGCTAAAGCACCAAACTTTGAAAATGTGTATTAACTAGCTATTCACTGGTATCCTGTTTCCTGGTCTGAGTTATAATTTCACACTAGACAACTGAGGTAACAAAGAAAGTTCAATTTCTGTGACCTCTTACAGTGTCCCTCTTCCATGCTGTGTAACACTGGCTTTCAAATACCTGTGTCTTCATTTTCCTGTATAAAATATTCAGGCTTCATGGACACAAATGAGTAATACATCACACCAAAATGTGCCATATTCCTGACTAGATTGAGCAGATCTTTATTTGATTATTTTTGTTCAGAGAACAGATTTCAATGTCAGGGTTTCAAATTGATTCTATAAACAGAATGGGATTTTCTAATAATACGAAATGGCTCCAACTTTATTGGAAGAAGATTCATTAAGTTCCTCATATGTTTATGGCTATACATTCGCTCCCAGTTCTTGTGCTACCTCCAATGCTGAACATTGGCTGTGCTCTTTGAGGATTCATTCTACATTTACACAAATACAGTTCTTATTGGGAAAAAAAATTATCAGTGCTACAACAACTTCTGCATATCTGAACATCACAACATTTATGCAGCAGGATTTGTATCCCCCAGCAGGAGAATTGATTTCAGCCCTGCCATTCCCCAAGACTCCTGCAGTCCCTCCAGCCTCATGCCAGATCATTTCCTTACAAGTACAGCACCATGCACAAACTGGCCATGGGCTTAATCACGAGGACATGGTCCAATACTTTTACTAACACAGAAAAAACTTGGTGGATCCGTGCTATTGCTGTTAAATCCTGAGTTTCTGTATGAATGTTTTACTCCTGCTGTTCTCATCTAGAATTCCCTCTCTTCTGCTGTTTAATTATGTAAGATGATGCTTGTTTCTTCTAGACATATAATATGTCATTGTAAAACTTGACAGGGAATGGAGCTTTTGCAGTTAGTTAATTTTAAAGAGGAAGAACAACTTCAGATACAAAAGAAACATCTATACAAACGATACACAGCTTCATCTCTCACAGCACATGAGCACACTCTGTTGGATTGCTCTGATAATGACTGTGCACATTAAATTGTCATATTGTTTAAAAGACATGAAACTTCTGTTCACAAGAATAATCAAGCAATCTTTTTCAGACCAGTTTGGACTACTCCTCAAATTAAATACATTCCAAGAGATAAGTTTCTGAATCCAAACTCGTACAATGTTATATGGAGAAATGATGTGTGGATTGCTATTTACAGCAAAGACATAAAAAAAGAACATTTTCAATGGTAGCCAAGTCACACTGCCATGAATGTCAAAAAAAAAAAAAAAAAAAGGAGCCCAAATGAGTTGTTTCATTTCAAATTCCTTGTTAGTTTCTCTATAGTGACAAATGCTTTTCACAATAGATGCTCTAAGCTGCTGAAAAAGAAGGTTTGCTGTAAGAAGTATTTCCTTTTTCTGGAGGGCTGAGACCTGCAGAAATATGCGTGTTACAGAGGCAGATCACTGATCTAATTCCTCCTAGTACCTTCCATTTCTTCCGCTGGTAGAGGGAAATGGTAACAGGGAATATTCAGACACAAAAGGCTGCCCTATGAAAGCCCAGTTTGTCCTGGTTAATTTACAAGTGGTCCCAGTGAGGTCATGCCCAGCTTTCAGGTTTCACATGATTCCTTCAAATGCATTTCAAGACTGCTTCTGTGGGACCATTCAGACTTCAAAGAACAGCCTCTCTATTTTAGTATCTGAAGCATTGCAAACACCAATGTTTTCCTGAATAACAGTAGGATTAATGATCATCATGCAGTAACACTCTTACAGGGCCTTAATGGAATTACAGGCAACCAGCAACACTCAAAATTGTACTTAATTAGACGTTGATATTGCAGTACATGTAGTTTTAAATGTGCTTTGCACACTGTAGTTGCAGTGCCTTTGATGATCTCTGGGTTTACTTAAATGAAATTTAATCCACTTTGGGAAAGATTTCCAAAACGTATTTTTCTTAAGCACTTTAGCCTCAGTTACTAATACAGTTAGAAACCAGTAATGAGTAGAGATCCATTTTTTTTTTTCTCTTAAGATGTTTAAACCAGGATTATTTAATAATTTAAGGTCAAATCCAATGTATTTCATTAAATTTGAATACTGTATTGTACATGGTATACTATTGTCAGCCAGGACTGTAACCACTATGACCCAGCACAACCTTGCTTCAATATAGCTATGCTCATTTGCATTTTGCTGAGATGATTCATAAATATTTTCTTCATTACTGGTTAGCTCATATATTTTTGTGGACCTGGAGTGAAAGAATCAGATCCAGTCTGTGTGGGCAAGACAGAACCTGAGTATCACCCAGCTACTCCCTGATTTTATTACAGCTGGTTAAGAATAAATACTTACTGTCAGTCTGTTTCAAACTTCATTTAGTCTCTCCTGTTTTATTTGAACTCTTAAACAACATTTTATTTCACTTGGCGGGCTCGTCTATTCCCTATCACAAAGAAAGGGTTTCCCCAGTTCCAAGTGTCTTGGCCTTTTCCAGCCTTCAGATGATAAACAGTTAATGGAGTACACTGCACTCTGCCAAAGACCAATTGAACTGTGAGACTGGCCCCATAATGAGAGATGGTGTGAGACCCAGCATAATCTGTGAGTGCATACTTGTAGAGCACTCAGGACACTAGGGAGGAACCAGGCCCCCATCAGGCATCCAGACTTCTTTGTTTTCCAGGAAAGGAAAAAACTCAACTCTCGTTCCTAAGAGGATGCTCAGAAACCAATCTCAAAAGGGCATTTTTTTGTCTTTTAGTGCCATAAATACTGAGGTTAACATGCTTCTCAGCAGAGATGTCAGTAGCAGAGGAACATCTCCCTCTTCTCCCTGAGGTTCAGGCATAACTGCCTTTGCAGAAGACAGCTTGTAAATTAAAAAAAAAAAAAAGAAAAAAAAATTGAAAACAGTAAGAAGAGACATAAAAAGTAGATGCAGAAGAACACAGTGCAAGATGTGATGGATGGTTAGACTGGGATGTATTTTTAGGCTAGAAGAAAGTGAAGAGGAACCAATGCTCAGTAACTTTTATTTTGGTATAGTCTAGAGATATTTATTCCTGTTCTAGCAGATGTTCTGTGGGATCAATGACTATCGTCACCACTGCACATTTAAGAACAAAGTCTATAACTACAGGACTTCTTATATGTTTTAAATCAGTACAGAATGTACTTTAAAACTACCTTGTCCTCTGTCACATATGAACTCCCAGCTCCTATATAGTGCTCCCCCTGAGAGAGACAGACTAAAGCTGTATTTGTGAATTGGGTCTTGAGAGACACTAACAATCCCATTAAGCGGGAGTTTTTATAAGGTGGGAAATTATTCTCGCATTTAGTTCTCCCTGCTTTTTCTGAGATTGAGACTTTTGTTACACAGAGGGGCTGGTAAAGTTTTGCTATAGGCTCACTCCATTTTAAAATGTTTACAGAGTCTGCCTCCCTGTGATGCTTTGAGTCAGAATCAAAAAGATGGCATATGCTGCCCTATCCGTCTCCCTGCCATGGACACTTTTGTTTTCCTTAATCTACAAAACCCAGTAATTTTGCCTGAAAAGAAAGGATTCTAGGGAAAAACACAGGAAAGTTCTTTCATATAACATTCAAAACATATTTCTTTTATAAGCTTGTTACAACCACATATGTAGTTGGATAAGGATTGTGATCTCAAATAATTCTGGTTTTATTTATAAAGTACGACACATCGTAGTCAGTTCAAAGAGAAAATAATTTTCACGGACTTTTACTTGGAATGTATTAGTGTTGTTCAAAGTCATAGCATACTGCTTAAGAATTTTTATCTCTTTCTTTGGAAAATTAACATTTTCATTCGTTTTTAATGTGGATTTTATATGCACATTCATAGTGCTGGTCATTTTCTCTTAAACAGAAAAAGAAAAGAAGGATTCACATTTTTTCTTCTGAAAGAGAAATTGTTATGAAAATTACTGTCTGGGCTAAGTTTGGTAGCTTAGGAGTAATGTACAACATATATCAAACTGTTCCTTAAAAGGCATGGATTATTCTCAGTGTTCACTCAATAAATATTTTCACCCCCTCAGTAGGAATTGGACCCACTCCTAAGCAGACATTTCAGGACTGTCATTGTTTTGTATTTCTTTTAATTTTAACCAGCAAATAATCTATCACATATTAACCTTTATAAGACACAAAACCAATACATAAAAACAATGTAGAGAAGCACCCCTGCCACTGTAATCATTGACACACAACCTCAAAGTGAAATCATAGCATAGTCCAAAGCCTGGTGACATGGAGACTTGCTGGAGAAAGGCACAGATGCATACTGTAGAGCATTGAACCATTCCCAATTTTTGAATGAATGCTCTACTAAAGAAGCAGAGGAGTGTGTTCATTGCAGTGGAGTTATTAAACCACAGTAAGCCTACTAAACTTAGATTTTTTCAGGAATTATACAGCTTCTTCTTTATATATTGACTTCTTATTGACTTATAGTCTCATATATCCATGAAAAGACATAAAATTAGTAAAAAAAGAACATAGATGTACAGAGTTTTATTATTTTATATTAAAAAAAAGCTATTGTTTCTATTTGTGGCAGGATTCTCACTGTAAAATACTTCAAGTTTTGTAAAAATTATTGAATGACTGTAGGCTACATAAAAACACAGTAGCATGTGAACATTTTAAAATTCATTTTGATTTTTACAGTATGCTTCTTTGGAAATTCATAACACATGGGAGAAAGTATATTAACTTGGAAATGCCTCAAAACACATTTTAAAAGACATTTCCAAGAACAGAAGTTGAGTGGAAGCAAAAATGTTAGTTAAGGAAACCAGACTTTCCTGTTCATTGAAACTCTGAGAGAGTAATGTAATCTTCAAATGGGACTAAATTTTTGCCTCACACTGCCTCCTTATCTGTATTGCATACAAATAAGGAAATGCCAAGATGACAGTGCTGTGGGTGAAACTTGTACAACTTTTCTGGGAAATCATCACGACAGGGTATTCATCTGAAGTGCCTGTACACTTACGCACACAGGTCTTCTTTACCTGCAGCACTGTCAAAAACTTTGCTCCTTTATTCAGTGCAGGAAATGTCCCCCTGAGAATTCTTTTCATTTTAATAATTGATGCTTTTATACACCACTTATGACAGCAAGGGCTGTTGCCCAATTACGTAATAAAATACAATTCAGCTAAGCCATCAGCTTGTTCTGGTGGTGGAGAGCAGGATGATAAAAGACCATCAACTAAACAAGACATGATGCAGCAAAGGATGGGTGAATAACTGTGGTTTGAAAGCTGACTTAAATTACAGCAGTTTGGGGATAAAAAATGTCTACTATTCAACTGTAGCACAATCCAGAGTTTCAAGACTTTGTTGAAAATAAATTTAAGCCTTGTAGGGGAGGGACCCTTAGGAATGTATTCAGAAAGCAAACCGTAATGTAAGGCTTGAGCAGAAGAATAGATAATACAGTGGAATTATTTTGGGAAGAATTTTAGAAGTCCTTGTAAAACTGGGTGGCAGATGAGGCTGAGTATTCCTGAATATTAATGAAAATATTAGATAGAAGTAGAAAGTATAGCTGGGACTCACAAAATATAATGTCAGAAAATATGTGCAACAGTCGATAATGCTGAAAATCCTAAATTCTATGGGACTGATCTTTAAAAGTATATTGTTAATCTGGAAGGAACAGAGATCTGTTGACTTTCCCTTTTCATGCTGTTACCTTTCAGAATTTCTCAGACTACTTTTAATTTATTATTATTATTTTTAGAAAGCCAATTTTAAAATATGTTTCTACTGCAATACTAGCATAATAGCAAACTTTTTATTCTGTTTGGATGTTAGTATACAGACTCATTTGCATTTGTTTCTGGTTAAAAAGTAGATCATAAAATTATTATTCATGCTACTAAATGTTACAACTATTTTCTGTTCTTGAATCTTACTATGGTAAGATTCAAGACACACTATGTCTCTGTATCCACAGAGTAGGATTCTGTGTCTGGAACTAACATACAATTGAAACCCAAGCACAAATTTCAACCTGAGAAAAGCTGCTCCTGGGATGAAAACAAGGCTGCAGTTTTAATGCACATTCACAGACTTCTCTAATCATTAATGCTGTGAAATTGCCACTACATGGGGATCATGTATCCCCAGATACAATTAGCAGGATTTGAGTTTGAAGACAGATTGAAACCTCAGGGGATAAAACATTTCAATTCTGAAGTATGCTGCCTTCAATATACATAGATATCCAAGGTTTAGGAGTTCGTGCTTGTCTTATTAATGTTTGAAAAATTATGTTGATACTCAACATGGAGATATTTCCTGAAATCAAATGGTATTAAATCAGTGGAAGATAGAGATTGACATTCAAAATGAGGATGATTTAATACTAACTTTCTATGAATTGGTAAACTGGAGGATAAATCCACAAAGTGATTGTGACCCAGCATTCTAACATCTACTTCTGGTAGAGCAGTAACACATGAATGTAGAAACCTCTCCCCCAGCCTTTGATGCTGACCATCTTTTGCATGCATGATGAGAATCACATACAATTCAGCTGCTGCAGGCCAATTTGTAGCCCCTATATTCTGTATTTTACTATTTGCTCAGGAAAGCTGATCACATCGTTCACAAAAATGTTTTTGTTCAGGGACATACCTTAACTGGCCACTGTGAAACACTGAGAGTGATTCCTCACCATTAGTTAGAGGAAGGCACTGGATTCTCAGCCACTGGACACTGAGACACTCACTGGCACTGGACACTCACTTAGATAGATATGTGACTATGGGACCAGGTAAGTCTCTTACAAAAAATCAGGAAGATGGACATGCCTAGTTTCACTTCGTGATGTATGGCAAGAACATACGTTTATAACGCACCCTTAGAAAATGCTAAGAATAGAGCTGTCTTCAGCTGAGAATGTTACTTCACTGGTTTTGTGGAAGTTGTATTAAAACTGCAGTCACAGGGCCTGAACTCAGAGTCACTTGTATTCCTTCTGTTAAGAAAAGTACAAACGAGTAGGGTCCTACTGAGATAGAGCTTGATTCTGATCTATGAAAGGGGATTGAATCCCTTTTATAATTACTTGTGATATCAGTATGTAGGACTAAGTAATGCAGGAGATCCCATCTGTTCATTTTTAGAGACATTTCAGGAATTTCACACACCCATGCAAGCCATTTAGTGGGGCTGAGGAGAGCTCTGCTGGGGCCCTGATTGCACCAAAAGGTTCTGCAGCCTCTTCCCTCCTCCAGCTTTGGCTGTGGGTACTCAAGACCAGCTCTAGTCTCACACAGTGTGGCTGTAACCTTGGGTCTGGCTGCTGGGAAAGAACCGTGTAAGAAAGAGGTGGGTGAAGTCTCACTGGGGCCTCCCCTGGGCTCAGGGGCTGCATCTGAGCTCAGTCTTGGCCCATGGTCCTTGTCAGATCTTCATTGTAGGGATGCCTGTGTCTAGCCTTGTGCTCTGCTGACCTGATGATTTATCTTCCTGGCTTGGCCTTGGACCTCTTTTATCACCATGGACTTGTCTGGCAATTAGACAAGTGCTGGTTGTGATCCCCACCTACTCTCCTCCACTTGCTTGGGCACCATGGCACAAGGCCCTTGTTCAAGGGTCTTTGTCCTGCCTGTTTTATTGACCCTTGTCTCCAGACTCACCTTCCCTTGCAGAGCAGTTCCTCAGCTGCAGCTCCCTGGCAAGCTCTACAAGGAAATCAGGACTACTTCTTCACTACTAACAAAGAAAATTCTTTAAAAGCTCTCATCATTCACCCACAATTACTACTCAGTAGTATTTTTGGTGTTAAGTTCCAAATTAATAACAATGTAGATGTGCTTTAATAATTTGAATATTCAATACCAATTTCCAAGCTTATTATTGTCAACAGCTTAAATCAGAAAAAAAAGGCAAGAATAATTAATTTTCATTTGGACTTGTTTAAAGGCCCTTCAACCTCTATGTTGTTATTATAGCTCAAATGTTTCTGTTACAAAACAGAATCTAGTGGAAATGTGCAAACGCTAATCACGTCTAACATGAAAAGGCGATAATTAAATCTGATCTCTGCTTTCTTTTTATGTTCTTCCCAAGACATAAAAAGAATAAAGGCAGAGAGTGGTCTCGATATGCTTTAATAAAATGTGATAGTACATGCTAGTTAAGTTGCAAATTCAGTTTCCAAAATTGTTCTTGTCATGTGTAATCTTTATTTATTTTGAACACTGCCTTACCTTGTTTTGTAATGCCTTTTTGCTTTCATTAACCAAAACCAGTTCCAGAAATGTCAGGATATTTTTTTAGGATGGACATACAAAATTGTATATTGTGTGTTTTAAAGAAATACTGGTAAAGCTACATTCTAGCTAATTGCAGTCTTGGACCTTTATCCAAAATTTTATAAATAATATGTAAAACATGAACCTAAGCCTTTTCAATTGTAAAATTATTATTCTGTATGTTAGGAATGGATGTAATATTTAATACAGGTAGCAAAATTACTTTCCTTTTGCCTTCTGGGGACAAACATTTTTACTGAGATAATATCAGTCTTCTCAGTTTGGATCAGGTTTTTTTTTAAAAATGAAACAAGTAATTATTCAGTATGTGAAACAAAAGCAATCAATAGACACCTGTCTGCTGGAGTGTTTTATTTGTTTTCAGCTACACAAAGGGATACTTTTTTCCCTGTATCAGAGTTGGAGATTTTTTCAGCAAAAATACAATATCTCAGAATGATCGACTCAGTAGTAACAGGATTGAATTGAGATTATTTAACAAGCTTGCTGACTCTGGCAGCTAGTTTGGTAAATGTCTAAAAATCCACAGTTAATATTTCAGTTGTGACATACCATAGAACTTCCTTTTAGTTTACATTCTTGGTTTTCTACATCAGTCAATAAGACAACTCCATATTACATAACTCCACAAATCTCAACCTTTTGTAAGACCTCTAAAGTCTTTTGAGACCTAAAAGTACTTCTAGAGTGCGCTGCAAAGCAGACAGCTCAATATTAAAGAAAATAGTGATGGTGACACCTGATTTTCTGTCTTCAATACCCCTTGTGTGATGAGGAGAATGTCTCTGTGTGGATGCATTTGCTATTTGTAAGGGACCTGAAATTACCCCAAAATCCTGTAGAGAAGATTGAACAGGAAGGTGTGGCAAGCCTTCTAGCTGGCATTTTTGTGAAAAGGTCTGCTCTTACCAAGGTGTGCTTGGCAGGTTCTGGCTGTGTACAGTGGGGTAGGTCTTCCCAGAGAATTAGTTTTCTGACATCTCTTTGGTGTTATCCTGAGCCCATCTGGACTGCTTCAACAATCTTAAAGTTCAGAACTAGAGCTTTCTGTCAGGAAAAAAAAAATTATTAAGCATTAGTGTGCTTAAACAAAAATCTTTTCTACTTTTTCCCCATCTGGAACTTCAACCTCTCAGCTATATCTTATTTATATTAAAAATGTTTCCTTTTCTTGAAAAATGACAGAAATGTATGAATATCCTAGTGTTTCTATTCAACAGACAAAAACCACTAGTCTGGCCGAGCTAAGCTAAAATTGCTGAACAAGCAACAAATCTGAAGAAGCCTATCTGCCTGCATTGTAACCATCTGATTTTAACTGATATCTATGCCTCACCATAAAGATATTATTTCAAGTAATGTCTCAGTGTCTTTCTAGATATTTAAATTAGGTCAAGTTTATGATGTGATTTTTTAAAATACCATTTGTATCTAAGGGGAGGACCAGAACGCATGTGTATGCATTGTATGCTGACATGGGCCATACTAGATAACCCTGTGAAGAAACTGAAATCTGCTTAATGCAACTCTCCACGTTGTAAGAATAGGGTGCTGGCATCAAAATTCTAATCTAATCTTGTGTAATGACATCATTTAAGGGATGCAACGAGAACTTCCTAGGAAAAGATCTGCCTTCCCAGGAAAGATCTGCCAGCCTGAATGGGAGTTAATCAATGGAATAAACCACAATAAATTAATTTGAAAAACCTCACAGAAATGAACCTTCTGCAAGTCTTGCAATTTTTGTACAGAGTTTTGAAGTGTTGATTTAATTCATTATTGTGCAAAATTCTTTGAACGTCTCTAATTTCTGTTAACATATTGATAGGTCTTCTAGAAGGTCCTCTATAGAATGACTTAGAATATACCTGAATTCTGAGGACTAATTCAGTTCATTCTTTCTACCACTTTGTATTTGCTTCTGTGTACTTAAGCTGTATTTTCATTATATTATACTTCTGAATAGTTTGGAAAGTGAAGGTAAGTAGATTAACTGAATCAAATCTCACAAACTTCACAAGAGCAGAGAGATTATTACTGTTCAGCAAGAAAGGGAATCTGCCCTTTTGCAGTGTGTAATGGTAGGTAATTTCTGATCTGTACTCACTGCAGTTTTGAGCTGTTGCTGAAAGGAAAATTACAGTACTTTTGGGTACCTCTCAGTAAAGCTTCGCTTTTTGGTTTGCTTTCTTTTACAGATTCCTAGGTCTCAATATAGCACATTAAAAGAGAATATTATTAAAAACTTAATGATGAGGATCTGTTGTGTGCAAGGATATGAGGAAGCAGGAGAGGATTCAGAAAAAATTGCTTTCCTGTGGTTGTCTCTAATGTGCTGAGCAGAGTCTAGTCAGAATTAAATGCCCCCACCGTGATTCACCTGAAAACAGCAAGAGCTGAGAAGTAGAAGATTGCAATTGAATGAAGGTACCTTAAAAAACAGACTCCAATATTATTTGCTTTAAAAAGTCGAAGGATGTGTTTGGATGTTGATACTAACAGGTCAAGCATTAGCATGTAGATTTGATTTTATTCTGGTATACTGTTCATTTGCGGGAACAGTCTTATGGACAGATAGTCTATTACAAAGATGACAGGCATAAAATTCTCAGCTGGGTAAGTGGGGTTTGATAAGAGATTTTGTTGGGATAAAATGAGAGAGAATTAATAGCAACTTCCAATCACAGTTCCTTAATCTGCAGGTTTTATTCTAAGGCTAACGCCAAACATTACCCCACAAGGTTCTTTTAGCTGTTGTGAAGATACTTTTTTTGAACTGATCTCCTCTTCTATCCAGTCATGTGCCCAGGGAACACACTTTTCTCCAATAGTTTAGGTATCGTATACCTTAAGTCTTCTGATATTTGAGAGGACATGTCAAGACCATACAAGGGCTACTAGTGAAGCCTAGGCTATTTAATTATTCACTCTACTTAAGTAGCATTTCAGTAAATTAGACTTTTAGCCATCTTGTCGCTGTCTGTTGTTCTCATATAACAAATAAATAAGGATGATTAAGAATTTATAAATTGAGACACAGAAGGTCAAGGTCAATGTATTAGTGTCCAAGATATAGAAGGAATCTGCTTTTTAATATTATACTGTTAATGAATTGAGGTTCATGGACTAAAGCAATCTGTGGGAAAGAAAACCAATACAACCCAGCAGAACTGCAGTTCAATCTTTTTAGGAACTTGATAACTGGGGTGATAATGAGATGAGAAATAGCTTTCTAAAAACAGTAGGAACAATGCTTTTCCTGGGTATAGCATAATAAAACAAACCCTGGAGTGTAGGTATAACACGATAAAACAGAAGCACAATTTTTCTTTGGTAGAACCCCTAGATGATGTTGCAATAAATACAAAAGAAACAGAAGGGACAAACAGCTATGCTAATTTAGGACAGTGCTTGAATTTGTGAAGCAATGATCATAAATGAATTCACCTTGATAGCAGGAGGTTGTTGGGACATTGGACTGTCTGGAAAATCAGCATCAAATGTGGAGTCTGATTCCCTTCTATTACCTGAATATTTTTTCCATCTGTGGACCATAATATAAATTGCTGAAGCATACCATGGATTCAGCTTCTCTACAAAATGTTTAGCAATAAAAATCCTTGAGCACTCATAAAAATGTAAATCCTTATGCTATATCAAAATCCCCAGTCAGCCTAGATAATATAACCTTTACGAAACAAACTGACAACATGAAAAAAAAAATTGAAAAATATGCATCGAATATGGAAAAATACAGTGAATCCTAGCTTTAAAAATGCTAAATCATAGAATCATAGAATCATAGAATAGTTAGGGTTGGAAAGGACCTTAAGATCATCTAGTTCCAACCCCCCTGCCATGAGCAGGGACACCACACACTAAACTATGTCACCCAAGGCTCTCTCCAGCCTGGCCTTGAACGCCTCCAGGGTTGGAGCATTCACAACTTCCTTGGGCAACCTATTCTATCTAGATCATCTAAACAGCATTGCAAATTATTCTACTGAAAAAATATGCCAAAAATATACAGCGGCCTGAAAACACAGTTCTTAACCAGTTGCTTGTTTGCAAACACTTTTTGTCTCTCTTCACTGTTTTCCCTCAGCATAACAATAACTGTCACGCAAGAAAATATCCACACTTAGCACCTGACTAAAATGCTGATCTAGCCCTTCCAAATATAACATAACATGTGAAGCAATTGCTTACCATCTAAACTGGAGGTCCAGAGAGGGTGCTCTGGTATAGTTTCCCAATGAGTTGCAAATAGTCCAAAATATAACCTAGCAACACATCTTCCTCATAACCTGATGACATGTCCTAGAAATCATGGCCCAGTTTCCCTGTATTTCCCTTACTATAGTAATCTTCAGCACAGAGGATTATTATTCTGAGGCAAACCTTACATTTGCAAATAATGTTATAAACCAACAAAATTGTTCAATGATATTTATATGGGCTTGTAATATCTGATTATGCTGACTACCAGCTAAAGTATTTGGGAGTTATAGGATGGTGATTGCAGTACCTACATGAGGTATCCAACTACAATAGCTAGTGTCAGGGAGCCTGTTTCCTAATGTAGCCATTGGAGAAAGGTAAATGCTTCCAGAGGCACATGGAACATCTACATTTAGATGCACAAACCTAAATGCTGTGATAATTTACCTTCATCCTGCAGGGTGAAGACCACTTGTTTATTTTTTAACATCTAGTCATTTTCTAACATTTTTTGCTGAAGAGGACACCGTTCTATAAACATGACCAGCAGAGGGAAGTATCTCTCTCTGCTTTGAACTCAAGGCCTCTTACCAAGTAGGGGTAGCCTTAGCTTGTGTCCTGAAAATAGGTACTGCACCACTGAAGTGAAATTATTTTAAGAAAACAAGCTGAAAGAGCTCCTGTAGTGTTTATCTATGCTCTGCAGTGGGGCACTGTCAAGACAGAACATTATATTATTTTGGGTTCACATGTGCCATCTTTTAAATGTCACAAAATAGCACAGTGAAAATACTTTCTAGAGGGAAAAAGAAAGAAGGTTATAAAGTCAAATAATAAGTCTGCTGGCTGCACTGGATTTTGAGCAGCTCACCCAAATAGCTGTGTGAGATGATGAGAAAAAATCAAAATGAATCTGTCTTGTGTGACAGTACATTTCTTTGGTCAGGAGAGATGCTGGCAGAAAGTGACAGAGCGGAAGGCAAACCTGTTCCTCAGGCTGCAGTGATACACTCATGTGGTTGTCTTTTCTTAGCCTTGCCTATGGCATTTGCCTTCCTCAGGCAAATTGAGGATGAGCTTCATGTCCTGACTCCAGAGTTCAGTTAGAAGGAATGAAAACTCCACTGTGGCTTAGGAAGGCACAAGGCTTTCCTCTCACCACCAGCATTTCTTGGAAGCACTGCTCATACCCTAGGACCCAATTAGGTTTGCAGGGCATAACAATCTGTTATACTCTCCACCACAGCTGCCTGTCTTGGGTACAAGATGAAGACAGATCCTTGATAGGCAGATGGAGGTCTACAAAGCAGTGATGATGACAGGAGGTGGTGGGGACAATTCCTTAGCCTGTTCTCAAAGTTTCCTGGATGATCAGAGTAATGGCAAATTTCAACAACTAAGATAAAGGAGGGCATTGAAGTAGTACTGCAGATATAATCAGCAATGCATACTGCACGTTTGTCATGCTACCGTTTGCAAGGCTTTAAGAAAGATGCATTTTTATTTTAATTGGAGATTTTCTCTACCTCTTCTCCTATCTCTGTGTTTTTACACATCCAGACAAAAGGGGAAGTAACTGGAATTTGGCCAGAGTATTATCTTTAACTTGACAAATATTTTCCCAAGATTCCTAATTGCTATTTTGAAATGACAGTCAGGCTACAAATTAAAAAAAAAAAAAAAAGCCACAACCAAAACCCAAACAAGAAAACCCTGTTAACCACAAGTTCAGGTTTAGTTTTAACAGTGACTCAGAAGGGAGGATACTAGTTATTGAACAGCCAGCCAGGTTTTGATCCTGCTGCAGCTTAGCAGGAAACCTGCTAGCGATAATCAACTCTGCTTACGCTGGTTTAGTTCTAGCACTCTATGTGATTTTAGGCTAGAAAACTTTTGAATGGCTGTAGTTTGAAGAGGAGTACTCTTTGCTTCTATACATACAGCAATATCCTATGATTGGAAGTCAGCTGCCCAAAGGCAGGCACTAATCACTGAGAGGGAATGGCAGAAATTTACAGATTCCTCCTACACCTTGAGTGATCATAAATCATTCCTTTCTCTGTTCTTGAAGACATAACAAAGGGCTGTATTACAATGCCAGATTTGCCACCCATGGCCAATCTTTCTTTCAGCATCAAAATGTTTATTTCCAGCAAAGATTCCTACACATTACACGGAGTTTGAACTGGTGACCTTTCCTTATCACCACATAATTGCAACATTATCTTTCTCTGTGAGCCACAGACTTCCTTGCATCAAAGGAATGGCATCTTTTTTTGCACTTAACTTGTAGGGGAGTGGTATTTTAAAATCCCATGCCTACATGAACAATTAATTAACAGCTCTTAGGATATGGTCAAGTTATGAACAATGGTTTTGGAGCCTCAGTTCTTCAAAAGGGAACAGCAGCAAACTGAGGCTTAAAATGTCACTCATCAAATAGATAATGACACTTTTCCAAGACTCTGTCATTTGATCACTAGTCCTTGTATTAGTTTTGTTAAGTACTTCTTTGGCCAAGTGTCAGGTTTAGCAAACACTGTGTAATTTAAATCTTCCAAGTAGGTTGTACAGGAATGCACACCAACTAATCAGTGCTAGGGAGAATAAGGAGAAAAAAACCCTCAACAGTGTTGGATTTCAGCCACGTATTACTATCAGTAACACTGTCTTTGTTCTGTAGATGAGGGGTATTTACACAGACTGTATCTGAAAACTGGGATGTGATGGTTTATGAAAGTAGATCTAACTGTTCTGCTTCTTTTGATAAAAAGTGTGCTTTTCTGTCTTAAGAGATAGTTTGCAGCAGTTTCAAATGCTTTGCTACTTCCCTGATCTATGGAGAATTTTACTAGGTCACAAAGGAGGTCATGGCTCAAGGAAAAGGACAGTCAGAGCAGATGAGATCCAAAGATAGGACATTAATAGATAAGAGCTGCTAAAGTGATCCTAGCTGTGTTTCAGAGAGAAGTCACTGTATCTGCCTTGGAGCACCTCACCTCTTCTGTTTGTGATTTAAACAAAGCCTTTTCACAAGGCTATATCTAAGGAGGCATAACCAATAGACCCACAGGGGTACAGGCACCGCATGTAAGGGAACAAGAGCAAAATTAGTGTGCATATCTGTACAAAGAGGAAAGCACTGAACAGCCATAATTCAGGCTATGACATTAAATATGTGCTATTTAAGTAGTTAGGGATAATTGGCAGCAAAGGTATTCTGAGCCACTGGTACTTGTTTGCCTCTCTACAGTCATGGTCCAGAATTTTGCTGCCAGTGCAAATAGGAACATTACACAAAATTATGTCTCTCTGCTGTGTACCTTTGTCACAGACAATGATTTTAATCATCATACCAGAGACTTGGAACAGCCTGTGGTGTTCCTGCCCTTAAGAAATCTCCTTCCTAGGAAGAAAAAGCCATCACCTCTGGGTGGTTTGATTTTTCCCCAACAAATTCAGCCAGATAAATTAATATAGCACAGATTTCATCAATGTCTGTAACAAGAAATATTTTGCAATTAGAAAAATTGCATTTTAAAACTTTCTTAAAGCTGTAGTGACTGATGCAAATCTTCCATTCATGTTTGAGACTGTGCATAACGTAGTCTTTATTTTCTAGAAGGAATATTTTCAATAAAGCAAAACAAAGTGTGTGGACAATAGCTTTTGGTTTTAGTTCATGACAAGCATGAAGCCATAAGTCATATCCCAGCTGGTTGCTGCAGAGGTGAAATGTCAGGAAGTTTCTCCATGAGAAGCCCCATGACAGAGTGCAGCTGGTGCATGTGATCACCAGGAAGCCTAACTGCACACAAATGACCTTATCAGAAGAGAAGGGAGAGAAACAGCTTTCATCTGAACCAAACCTCATGCTAGGAAAATTATTATTGATTCTGAAGACACTTGTATCAAACACAATATTATTTTCTGTTGAACTCTTTAAAAATTTCCCTGCTGTGAGGGTTACTGGGCAATTGCTAGACAGCTCACAGACTCTGTTGTTCAGTATATCTGCAAAAGATTTTTGTCCTCTATTTTAAGTGCTGTTTCTGGTCCTGAGATTCATAGCTTATCCTTCATTAAAATAGTTTGAAGAAGAATGTTGTTCCAGAGTTGCATTTCAGTTTTGAACTGGAAATAGTGAAGCTACTTTTCTGGGGGATAACTGGAGCATTCACGTGCAGGAAGAAAGAGTAGGCTGAGCTAGTCTGCAGCCCTGGGCACTCTGTTATCCAGGACACAGAGACTTCCACAGCAAAGGAAGAGACCAGTTTATCCAGGTTCTGGAACCTGAATCTGACACCATATCACCAAGGGAAAGCACGGTGGTCACATTCCCTACTGCAGTAGCTAGAGACTGCTACAAGGTGGGATAACTTGGTGTGTTCTGCACCTTGTACATTCTCGTCAGAAAAGGTTTAACAGGAGAGTACAGCAAACCATATTTCAGTGCTCATCCAGGGTCTGGGAATGAGTCCAGGTATGTGAGCCTTGAAATCTGCTCTTTCATCATTTATAACAAAGAGAAAGAAGTTCTTTCATACTAGACTTTCATTCAGTAAGCCAGAAATTTTCTGTGATGCATATCTGTGCTGTAAATAACTGCTCATCCTTAAAACAGAAGATAATCTTTGTGCTTTATGTTTGTTATAAGCTCTCTCTATGCAACTTGCTTTCATCTGCACTTGTGTCAGAAGGGGATGAGGGACTTTGCAGACCTGGATTTAGTTCTACCTTTGCAAACAGTGTACTGGCGATGAGATCATAGGGTTTGTCTAGGCCACTGGAAGCAGATATGGTATTCTTCTAACTTAGTCACACCGGGATGCTTGTGTCAGTGACAGGCATTGACAGCCGGCAGTGTGGAAGAAGTTCATCCTAAGTTACATTTTATGTTATTTCTTTGACACGTAGCATACCTCTCTCTGGCATTTTATGCATGCATATTCATTGCTACCTGAGTCTTCAGTGCTTTTCTAAGCCTAGATCTTAAGAATAAAGCATTGTAAGCTTGAAAATGTCAGACTACATTAGTTCCTTTGTATGTCTGAAGATGAAAACTATGCCGTTGCTGCAAGAAGCTGTCCTGCCCTAGACTACAAACCCCTGTTGATTCCTTTGTGTTAACATTAATGATGGTGCTGCCATGCGATGAGCTGGACCAGAACACAGATGTGGCTAAAAAAGAGAGGAAAGTGAGCTGATACACTGGCTCTGCATCCAGGCACTGCTACAGCTGGAGTGAAGAGGTGCAGAAACACCAAAACAGGAGAGGAAAATGACCCTTTCGGTTGCCTTGTAGTCTTTGGTTTACACTGTTCATGAATCTGCATGCTGACTCTCAACATGTGTGTCTGTAGCCCACCTCTGAACTGAGTTATTACTTTCTCTGAAAACTCCTGCTAAATTATAGGGCAAGACAAGACACTTCCAATGAGTAAAAGAAAGGTCTGCTTGTTAATCACCACCACAGACCTATTTGCAGAGAAGATATTGTAAAGCTCTGATAATTTATACCAATATGAGGCAAACCCTTGCCAATGATGTCTTATTATCAACTGCAGCAAGAAAACCCTCCAAGACACTGCAGTTATTTTCATAAATGACCACATGATAGTCTCCTTCTCAACACTGATGCCCAGTAACTAAATCAAAATGTGACATGGGGATTAGAAGTAAGCTCACAATTTTGTTACCAAGATTGCCGAGCTATTGGTGAACAGCTGGATGCAACAATTCCTCTTCATCATGTGTAGGGTCCCTATACTCAGTCTTTTTCAGGACTTGAGGAAAAGCATGGCCTTTTTCAAAAGCTCCTTGTTTAACTTAGTATAGCAGTACCAGCTTCTCTGAAATTGTTGAAGTGAGACCAGCTCATACCACTGCAAGGCATATTAAGTCTTTGAATCAATTCAACGTAATAGCATGTATTGAATTGCTACTAAAAGCTACTTACAGCATTTAATGCTTTTCCTTTCATCTAAATTTACCGAAATGTTTTTCAAAAGGTAGAATTAGATAAAAATGAACACATCAAAGATTTTGTTGTAAAATGAACAAAAGGGTAAAATAAACACTTCACAGAACTTAATGTATCAGAGTAAATTAACATCTTGCCAAGGTGCCAAGATTGTATCCTGGTTTCAGCCTACATTTATTTCAAGATATACATTGTGTTACACTAGATGCATGACTCTGTTGCAATTATTCATACTTTACATACACAGTAATGTCCAAGCCATTTATTGTTTTAAAGGTATAGTCAAAATGAGTTACTTTTTGATTACTGATGTTTCTATTGGAATTATTCAGTTACCACATTAAATTGACAAAAATGTTCACTATTTGACAGAAAATAGGTGAGATCTTTTATCACTGCTGTAGCTGTCAAACATTTCCATAACCCTTCATTGTAACCAATTCTATTTTTGGGCAAAGACTGTTAGAAGAGAGGGACCATGCTTATGAGCTTTTCCAATTTTGTAGAATCCTTTTTCCATATGTTGACATTCCTTTTTCTGTCAAAGCATACACCATTTTTTAAAAAGTTATTGTTTCTTTCAAGAAGAATATAACTCCTGAGACATCATCATGTGTTCCTTAGGTTTATTGGATACAAAGGAATGAGGAATGGAGCATTTCCTTTGTGAGCACAGGATCTGAAGACTCAAATAGGCCTTGGTGTAATTCATTGTTACTCCTCTAATGCCATATTCAAGTAAAATGTAAAGCCTGTTTGATCCCTGGTTAAACCCAGCTATGAAAGGTTTGTTTCTCTGTAATCACAACTTGTTTCATTTGTTCTTACATTCCACTTGACATTTGATGTTTCACAAATGTGGGAGCACTTCAGATTGGGATCTGGAGTTTAGGGTTTTAGTGTGATTTGTTCTATCTGACTTGTATAACTAATAACTGGTCTTGAGGTGCTACCCCACCCTATGCTGCCAATATCCACTCAGGCTGTTATTTCCTCACCAGTCTATCTGTATAAGAAATTTTTTTTCATAGGTTTCAAGTAATTTTCTCACTCATTTCTAAAGCAATAATATCTAGAAATATGTCAAATCAGATTGTAATCATTGGTTTATGGTAAAATAGAAGTTGTTCCTTTCCAATAGGTATGTAAGACCAGAAGTAGAGATATTTAGATATCTAAATTCACATTGATCTCATGGAAATTTGTGCATAAAACCCCCAAATATACTAGATAATTATGTTTAAAAAAAATTAAACATGAAAAGGCACAGGTAAGTATGCATTTTTTTCTAGGACATATGAGCAACAAAGCTTCCATCTACACAATTCTCTTTCAACAAGAAATTGTTTCCACTCACTTTTATGTCCTCCTTCTTCTATCCGCTTATTCCTTCTTCAGCGGTGCCTGCCTCAGATGCAAGTCAAATTTCAAATGTCTCTTTCTTATCCCCTAGATTGGATTTTGTCTTTAAATTCTGAAAAATTTTCTCCTGATATCTATGCCTTATTTCTTATCTCTTCCAAAACAATTCCTCATCCTGCTGTGTTGCACTCCTTTCTTCCTTTCTACCTCCAGCATACCCTTCATTTGGATATCTCTTTCCAGTCACAGAGGTAGAACTTGGGGTTTTCTACACAGTTGGGCAGAGAAGGAAGGTTGTTCTGTCCATGCTCTTAGCTGCCTAAATAAAATCCAGTTCTCCTCTGAAAGCCATACACTGGATTCCATCACCACTGGGTCTCTGCTAGTAATCTCAGCAACTCTGCAAGGTTCACTGGCTGGGCACAGCTGTGGCCATCTGGAAGCTTCAAATAAGATAGAAGAAAACAAATGTTGCTTCCTCAAAAATAAAAGTCTGGGACCATCAATGGGATAAAGAAAATCGCAACAGCAATAGCTGAGAGATTCCCCACTGAACAGTATCAGTCACACATGTAGCATGTCGCTTGTTGTACATGTTACTGCCAAACTTAGCAGCACCCAGCCCAAATCTTCAGGGCTCTGGCAACATCAGAATAGTTTGGGAAGTGATGGTCATAGATTACCCAAAATAATCCACTGTTGCAAATACCTTGCTTAGTGTGCTTGGCTTGGATTTTTCTGCTTGCTAATATGGACATCAATATCAATATCCATCCAGCATGGAGGATAGGTGGTGGAGTTCATGTCTGCTCACACTACAACATTCAAGATTGACAGTCAAACCTAAGATTTGTAATACATCGAAAGAAGGATTAGAGTGTTGGGGTTTAATCTTACAAAGATACTTGAAATATGAAAGGCAAACGGCAGTTTCATATGCTATGGTAATAGGAGAGGAATTAGACCATGTTCAAGATGTGTTTTGCCATAATCTGGTATAAGCCCTGTGTTGAGACACGATTCTGCAAGCAGAGCAACAGTAGCTGTAGCAGACAACTAAAACACTGCCAACAGCACCATACTCCCTCTCCACATCGCTGCTCTTTAACAAACCTAATGTATCTCTTTACCTGACTAGAGGAATGGTACCCAGCTATCACTGGTGCAAGTTTGCCCAACTCCATTGGTTCCAAGGGTATTTTTGTCCCTTCAACAGTACAGAAATTAGGTCATGAAATTTATATTCAAATTTCAGTTCACAGGTTTATGTCAGTATATCTTTGCTCTCACTAACTGCTCAAGG
Organism: Nestor notabilis; assembly: GCF_000696875.1. Lineage (NCBI taxonomy): Eukaryota > Metazoa > Chordata > Aves > Psittaciformes > Psittacidae > Nestor > Nestor notabilis. Next base: position 35,172 of record NW_009916789.1, on the reverse strand, counting down.
AAGTTTGTATATGCACTGCAGGTATTTTTAAAGTAACTAAGTTCAAAATAAGGAAATTTAAATACATATAGCTTTTATAACAGTTTTGTCTAAGAAAAGCACACATTTCATGGTAGACCTGACTCAAAAACTGAGTAGAAAAATTTAAACAATTAATTTCAGCTAATGACATGGTTGTGTGATAAAAAAATAATCTTTTTTATGTGAGTTATCATGGGTTTTTTTCTGAAGTAATACATTAACTCCCTCTGCTAACTGTTAGATTTCTTGATCTCAGTTTTATTTGGCTGGGTAAGGGTATATTATATTTTAAGTCTAGATTTTAAAGGCCCACATTGGTAAAAAACAATGAAAAATTTACACTAAATATTTACATTTCTGTTATCGTGGTCTGACCTCTCTTCAGCCAAGATTTCAGCCTTCTGGAAGTACTCCCCTGCTCTCCTATAGAATGCCTGGAAAAATCAAGGGACTGAGAGCCAGTAAGTGAAACAGCTGGCAATTTGCTGTGTAGCTGGTGACTCCATAACGCTACAGTTTCTTTGGTATTTCGTTATTAAGCAGGTGTTTTTGAAGAAAGATGTAGGACCAACAGTGAAATATTTCTGCATCTTTCTGGTTCTATTTCTTACAGTTCCTCCTGCTTCTGTGCCTGATGCTCAGGAATTCCAGGTGTTCTCAGGTAAACACCTTTGAGGAACATCACAAGATCCAAAAGGAGAAAAAGCCTCACAGGAAAACACATCTCATATTAGTCTGCACAATTCTGTATGATGTATAGCTCTAAGTGCTTAGCACATTTCCTTTTGTAGATGTCAGCAGACTGCTCTTTAGGACAACATTTCCAGGACGTTTCTCCAGCCACCTTGTTCTTGCGTTTACTCCCTAAAAACCTATTTCCAACTGTGAAGCCTTTTATACTCACTCTACAATCTTAGAGTTGGCTTCACAAGGTGAAAATCGTGATAGAATTGTATCCTTAAGTATATACATATTTTCAAAAAATCATGTGGCATTACTTTGTTCCTTTTGAACAAGTTAGAAACTGACTCATTTAGGGTTATCATGTAGGGATGGATAAACAATTAGCTTCAACTGGGGTAATTATTTAAAGTAGGAGCCAAAATTGTGGGGAAAAGTTTTCATTTCAGAGAGAACTTTTTCTACAGTTTTTCTCTTCAACTTTGTTATCCCCAAATAATCGGTGTAAATTCATGCCTTGCTATCAAAAATATTAATATTAGCAAATCATTTCAAATTTTTAGGCCGCATTCTGCTCCTGGTGTGGCAAGACTGCAAAAGCTCAACTGCCCCTTCCTTTCCTTCAACCACAGGCATGTTGACTTACCTCCCTTTTAAAGACTGATATGGAGGCTTATCTGGGCCCCAAAAGAGAAAGGAAAAAACAACCCAAACCAACCAAATTTTCAGCCTCTGTCTATGTTAATGAAATCTCTCCAGCTGTGGACATTTTCCAGCTGGAACCCACTTTTAGGCGGGTCCCTAGAAGTCAGCTGAATGGTGCATTTGGCTAGTGAAATAATGAACTAGCGATCTCCTACCTACCATCCTTATTTCTGACTTCCTTTTCTTTCCTGAGGCGTCTTAGCCTCACAACTATTAATCAGTGGGTTTTATACATTCTCCCTGTAGGTAAAGAAGCTCAAATAGGCATTTGTGTCCACACACTCACAACTAATTTCTTCCAGCACAGGGTGTTCAGACATTAAGTTCCTAGGCAAGAATTTCCTGAGATGCTGCTGTCTGGATTTCTAGCTCTTGTTTCTCATAAGGGTATCAACATCATCCATCGTAACCTAAACAAGTCATCTAAGAATAGCAGATATATAATGTATTATATTGCATGATGGCTATGTGGAATTGTTTTTTGACTCATGATGTTAGAAAAAGAGCATACTGTAATAGGGAAAGAATAGCATAAGCCCTAGACAGCTCTCAAAGTCCTCTCCTCTCAAAGGTTAGGCTGTAACATACAAAAAAAGCAACTCAGTTTGACAGTCCTGGGAAAGTATGCAGAAACAAACACAAGGAGGCCTATATTACTCACAGCTTCTTAGTAATGTGACAGGCATTTTTAATATGACATGACTGAACATAAAGAAAGGCAATTTAAGCACATTTTATTTATAGATTTCTATGATGACTTTGTAAAGTTACACAGTGACAAACTAATTTTTTCTGACACAAAAATATCTCCTTAGGTGTAGAGAGTGAATCAGATAAACTAGTCTTCCAACAACTGAGTTTTGGAAAGCCAGGGGATAAAAGGAACTCCCACATCGTTTGCAGAATAATATTTTATAATCTTTTCATTCCTCCTTCTAGTCCTGCATTCTAATGAATTCTGCAAACCAAGTCTGGGCTAACTTAAAAGTCAGCACATGGCTAACCTAATCCTCATGGTACAAGGAATGAACCTCTATCAGGAATAAAATGAGACCAAGGCACAGTTTTGTGAAAGCACCAAGGCCAAAGCAGACGAAGACAGACATCTGATGTGTCTAGGACTATGGCTTTGTTCTGACTTAAACACATATATTTTCTCACCACATATAAGAAACCTAAAATGCAGATAAGTATGCTAACTTGTAGCAACAAAATTATGTATAATCATAACATAGAAAGTAACATGTATTCTCCATTTGAAAATAAAGTTTGTATAGTTTAAGGCCACAAAGCAAAGAAATCCCTATAAAGAAACATCATCAGCCCTTAAATGAAAAATGTAATAGATTTCAGCACAGGTTCCATATCCTTTTCCTCTAACCTATGCAAAAACTAGGTGCCTAGTGTAGGCTACATGGTCTTCTGCAGTAGCTTGTTGACATAAACATCTGGGATACCTTGTTCCCTGAACATATATTTTAGGATGAAGTACCTCCCTCTGGAGATGTCTATCTCACACTGAACTAAAGCTCAGGCATTCAACTTTGACCAAATACCTAACCTGAAGGCAGTTGGGGTTAGATGAGATAAACTTAATTCTAAGTGTGTACACAAACTCTAGTGATATGCAAGAATTTAAAAACTCTTATCTACCTTGTTTTATAGTCTTGTACTATGTTTCTTGAATCCCACACCCTTATCTCTAAGAAATGGTTATTTTCATTCATATTGTGTGAGACCTGGAGAATTTGTTCTGTATTTATGCAGTGCATTAGAGACAATCCTCTAAAACCAGAAAAAAATAAAACCATTATTTACATAGTATACTGTAGTGTTATAACACTGAAGACTCCACAGCGTTTCTAAGAATTGAAATTATTAGCTGCATTGTCTAGAGAAAGTGCAGGTGGACAACAGTAGCAATTTGGTTTGTAATGTCTGGTGGATTTTATAGTTGCTCTTCTCCAGACTGTCAAAGCACTCCTGTGACTAGCTGGCAGAACAGTAATGATCAACAGCCATACACCGCTCAATGAATCAAACCTGTGCTGTTTTGCAAGCTGAATAACAACTTGCAAAATAAGCTGTGTACAGTAAGTTCTCTTTTCTTTAGAAAAACCGGTTAGCAACTGATAGATTTGACATAATGCCACAACCTCACAGAGCAGGGACTAGGACTCTGCTTCGACTCCTCCAGAAGCACAGCATAAACCAGAGAACCAGGATCAGGAGCCCAAGCTTCACATGCTTTGGCTATGAGCTGCTATCACTGTTCAGATCAGAGACAGTTTGAGTTAGAAAAATACACCATTTGCTAGTGCGAAAATGTATTCTTCAGCTAGAAACAGAAGCTCTGGGGTTTTTTACTAGGAATAAGTGTTTTGGCATAAAGTAAAGTGAGAGCAATTAAAAAAAATCATTTAAAATGCATGTGATACATACTAAATTTATTCATGTAGCAGGAACTGCAAGTGTAGCAACTGACTGGTATCCAGTTCAGTAAATTAGAGAGTTTTGAGATGCCTCTGTAATATGTTCTTCTCCACTTTCATGTAACAGCTAGAGGTGACTGTCTCTGGGAGTTACAGTTGATTATATGCAACATTATTATCTTACCTGCTTGAATCTTATCTTCAAAATAAAGTCCATATTAAGGAAACCTTGCTTACATACAGGCATGCAAGAAGAGCATGGTTATTTGTTTCTAATACATGTAAATGCTCATCTGCAAGTACAGACACCAATTTTTTTGTCATGCAGATGCATTTCAGAGCTTAGTAAAGTTTATACTCTTCATATATTGTGTTTTGAGTTCATTGCTAAGATTTAGAGATGGGGTTTTTCTCTTTTTGTTTGCTATGTGAAAAGGATACTTTCTACCCTGGGAACAAAGGATGACAAAACCAAACAGAATAGAAACCTACTGCTGCAGTATATTCACAGCAGTGTGTGGCTCAGCTTGTGTAGAGCTACTCTTACTTACTAAAACCAGAAGGTGGCATCAAAGACCGCCTAACATTGGCAATAGAAAGGCCTGAAAGAGCAGGAAACCTTTATTTTTGTTAACAGATAAAATAAGTGTGGGGAACCCACTGTCCCTTTACTAGTCCTAGGAATATGAGTTAGGCAGACTACCGGAAATCTGTGCAGAGATAGGATCTAAAGCATTATGACTCACTCAACCCAGATAAATTATTTTCTATGAATCATTATGAATAAATCAGCTTGTTTGGGTTTTGTAAATGTATAATGTCTTAATATTATAGCACCTAGTCAACCTAATTGTGATGAGCTGTACGAGAAGCATACTGAATGGATTAGGTTTGTGGAAAGCAATAATAATCTTCTTTATGCTGCCAAAATTTAGAGAATTGGGAAGGAGGAGAAGCACATGGGGTGAGGATGGTGGAATGACTTGCATGCTACAGAGAGAGGACAGAGGTGAAGGAAGCCAGATGAAAACTGGTTAATTTTGTTTGTCAAGGTCAGTGTTGTTAGTGTGCAGAAGGTATAGTTAAGACAGTTACATCTTCTAACATTCATACAATGTTCAGGGTTTAAAAGATCTTTTTCTATAAAAATAACATTTCCAAAAGTGATGGTCTGCATAGCAAAATGTATTATATTCATTTTTTAAGAATAAAGCAGCTTTCATTTTTAATATTCAGCTGCCTTCTGTATCGAGATGTTTTGTTCATATCATCTAACTACTGAAATAATATTCTTGACTAGAAAACTTCACTGCAGTGTTGGCAAATAATGTTTGAGGCTTTGTTCAAAGTATTTACACTGGCAGACCAGATGATTTTCTACTAGCCAATAGAAGTACTCGAGTATGTTCAGCAAAATTAGTTAAACCACTCCTAAAGATCTTCCTGTGTTTTTTCTTTGAGGTAATCTATTTCCTCAGCACTATGCTACCAGTCACAGTTAATCCTAAATCTACCTTTACGGGCAGAACTTTCCTCTCATCTTCAAAGTCTTGTGCACAGTTGTGTTGTCACTCACTGAACTCAACTCCAGTATAAATGAATTTTAATCTACATCTGATGTACCACCTTAAATAATTCATTGATAGTTTCTTATTTCTTCTTCTTTTGTCTATTGTGGACCTCCAAGCTACAGTGTTTGCCTCTTCCTTCTCTACACAAATTCAGAAAATAACCTAATTTTTATATGATAATTCTGAAGCATCATCCATCATATTATACCTTCTCTGAAATTCAGATCTTCCATTCTGCCCACAGATATACCCTGTGTCTCCATGATGTGTTCATCTGCTGTCTGATTTATTGTCTTGAACTTTTGAAATTGTACTAACAACACTCCATAAAACTTGAATAGAAAGCTAGATATGGTATAAGGTGTGTAGTACATACTTAAGTTTTACAATTTCCAAGTTTATTTAATTTTTCTTCTTAGAGTATCTTACTAACTAAAGAATTTATAAATTTAAAACAATTTTGAGGTTGTGCTTTCCACTCTAACTTTGTGGCTTTTGAAAACTGATGCATACCTGAGCAAAACTTGCTGACAGGAATACTAAATCTGGTTGCCTACCTGTTCCTTTATTTAAGTTCATCCTTTTACTTTCAGTTATCTTCTATACCACCATACTAATCCTTCTACCTTTTTTGGTATTAGTAACATTTAGATACTCTCAGTTGTTTATCATGTCCCACTCTTAGTCATTGCTTAGCCAAACTATTCATATTTCTCCTAGTGTTCTATCATAAACCAGCTATCTCTTTTCAGCATTTTTATATTGCTCTTCTGACTAATCTTCAGATGCTCAGTATCTTTATAGCAATATGATGTTCAGGAACCGAAGCTCGTAATTCTGGGATTTTGTGGTATTAAGTGCATAGTTACTTAGGGCAATGTATTTTGCCTGCTCTGTCTTGTGTGCATCCCTGTAAAGAGCTGAAATGCAAGGATTAGAGAGCTGCAGCCTGTCTAGGGGGAAGCAAAGGGCTATGTGCATTCCATTCTCCAGCGGGCATGTGGAGAAGTCTCGTTCAGACAAGTACCTGCCTACCCTGCATTAGGCAGCACTCCTGCATGTCAGTTATTAAGTATATCATCAGATAATAATATATGGTAAAATGTGCTTCTTTTTTTGCAATTATTTCAGAACTAGAATGACATGATGAGGTAGTGAAATATAATACAGGCTATGAAGCAATTATTTGGAAGCCTTTCAAGAAAAACTGAAGGAATGGTATTGTCATATTTAGTGTTAAAAGTCTGAGTTTGGTGATATGGTCTAAAAGAAACATTCGGTTGAGCTCTTTTATAACAGGTCTCTCAGATTAACATCTTTCTCCAACTGCATTGTAGTCTTCTGAAATCACTTGTCAGCAAAAGGCAACCCACTGACCTTACTGGATATTTTTAAAATTTTCCTCAGATTTCACACAGATCTTAGGAATATCATCAGTAAAGGACAAATAGTTTCCTTATTTGCAGAATTATGCTTTCTAAAATACGTTATCCCAGAGGTGCTACCACTATCACTGAGGGTCTTGGCCTTGGACAATGGCAGGTCCATTTAGGAGATGGCTCTGTTTCACATGGGGGAAGCTTCTGGTGTCTTCCCACCCCTGCAGCCTTCCCTGCTTCTGAAACCTTGCCACGTAAACCCAGTACAGTTTCTAAAAGTTTTTCTCTGAAAATACCATGATGCATTTTAATAATGAAGTCCAGTGTGCGGGGGGCAGACACAAAGGTACACACAGAGAGATACTCTGTCATTTCTCTGAACCTCAACTGAGATTAGCCATCTAGTCTAAACTACTCATTAAGTTAGCCTCTGCAGTTAACAGAGACATATCTCTATAGAGCCATTTATCCTATCTTAAGACAAACATCTAAGATTAATAGGTTAACTCTTTGCAGCTGGTCTATCTCTCTGTTGAATTTTGGACAATTAGTTTAGACTGAGAACTTGACCTCTAGACAGACAAATTTAAGTCATTTAAATACCACCTGTAAATATTTGCGTCTTTTTGTTTTTAAAAGAATACAGGTAGAAATTGTCTTTACTTCTAAACTAAAGAACAGAAACAGAGCAAAGGTGAAGACCCTCAAATTGCTGAAGCTCTGTGAAGTAATCTCATCACTTAATTCTTCAGAAAGATGGAATTACTTTCTTTGAGGTTGATTAACCCATTTAAGTAGATTAACTTTATCAGTATTATTAAAACAAGTAGTTTTAATTAAACAGTTATGTGCTAAAAATCTGTATTGTTGGGACCTGTGCAGAGAAAATATGAGATCAGTGCAAACAAACCAAGAACTGTAGGAAATCAGAAAAGAGAGGGGGGAATTGAGCAGGGCAAGAAAAAAAAAAGAAAAACAAGAAGACAACTTTGAGAAATTAATGTTGCCTTCTGAAAATGACACGTTATAAACCAGTGCATTTCAGATGCAGAAACATGCCTTGCATTTTGTTTTCGATGGATCTGCTTTGAAACCGTCACTGTAGACAATATAGGAACCTTTTGTTAGATGATTCACTTCTGTCCAATGCTTGTCAATGTGATCATTTTATCTTCAAAGTGAAGTGACGGCAGCCTATTACAAGATGAACTGAGATATCAAGAGCCATGGACAGAGGAGAAAGGGTGAAACAAGGATCATACAGCACATTAATTACCAGGGGTGAAAGAATGTGATAGGGTCTGAAGTGCAAATAATTGATTATAATGAAATCGTTGACATGCATCCATTTGCTTTCTTCCCAGGCCTTGAAATTCCTCTCCCTCAAATTTGAGCATAATGAGGGAGAAGAACATTTTTTCTTGTAACAATGGGACTTCTTCAGCCATTTCAGGGATTCTGGGATGAACCTTCTTGGCATCTGTGGAGCTTGCTGGTATATAAATGTTGGGGTCTAATTCCATCTAACTGAGCAATGACGAACAGCTGATAGCATCTGGAAATCTTAGGAGAGTTATGTCAGCAACTTGGTTTGCTGAGATGTACAAACTAATCCCTTATTTTTGGAAAGTCCTTTAAATAAATCCCCAAACCCTACAGTAGCATCAAATTAAGGTTTGCACTGGGCTGACTAATTCACTGGTATTGATGTGATTATGCCCATTGATCATTTTCCTGAACACTTTAATCCTGCAACAAATATTACAACTCTGCCTTAATCTGTCTTTCATAAAAGCATGTTTGAGAAGAGTCATCCATCTGCTAGTCACCTGTGTCCTGGACCTTTCCTCATATAGTTAGTCCAGGTTGACATCTGTGTTGATTCCAGATTTTCATTAATATAGCATAACTGCTGCATGAAAATAAGCTGAAGAATGTTTACATGTGCTGCAAGCCCACCTCTGTCATGTTTTCCATTGCTGCATTCCCCTGAATTAAATGTTTACATATCAGCTCTTTAGACACATGAAAACATTTGATTGTCTGTGTCCATTGTTCACCCTGCGGTGAAAATGGTCCTGCCCCCATCCTCTTCTACCTCTCATCCTCCCCCAAGCAGGCACAGTAGAATACAGAAATAGAGATGGAAACAGAGAGAAAAATACATATTCCTGGGAATTCACGAAGAATCTCTTGGTTTAAGGCCATTGTAGTTTTATGGACCTTTGCTTAAAGCCTCATTGATGGTGTGGTGTGAAGAGAGAGAAAACATTAATTTTGTATGGCACACTTCCATAGGCAGGTTTGAGGGTAGGGCAAAAGCACTGCTTTCTCTCAAATAATCTGACAACTAGAAAATTCATGTTGCTGTATTCTTCAGCTGTTCAACCTTTTCCCTCCCTTCCCTTTTCCTCCTTTTTTCCTAGGCCAGCCTTTCTAATTAATTTGCTTCCTTCCATGATGGCCTTTTGCTCACCTATTCCATCCTCTGAAGAGAATAAGAAAGCTACAAAATCAATACAAAATGTCAATTGTTTCTTTGTCCACAAGGGAGACAGTTTATCAGGGAGTAGAGGCATGACCACTGTGTGCAAGTAGCCTCCTACAAGAATTCAGAGACCTTTAGTGCTTGATGGGATGGGGGTGCCCTACCTTGGCTCTGATGGCTTGAACATGCAGAGCCAGGCTGATGTTTGGAGGAACTGAGCTATATATTGGAGAACGTGGGCTTGGCACCTTTCTCTCCCAGAGTACTTGAAGCTCATAGGATAGATAAACTTTCCCTTCTAGACTAGACCAAGAGTGTCCTTGCTTTAAGGTAAAATAAAAGGATGTTTCCCTGCCATATGGCATGTGATGATATTCCTGAAGGTTGGTTCATCTTTGCCCTGTTTTTTAGCACAGACTAAAACTCAGGACCCAGCCTCCTATCTACATGGGACTTCCAGAAACCAATGCAAAGCAATGCCTTCGGTTGCCTAAATTACAAGTGCATGAAATAGAGATAGACAAACTCATAATTTTTATGATAGTGGAATTTATGCCAATCCAGGCACCTTTGCAACATCAAATTAGATCAATTTTGTAGCAGCTGTGCAATCAGTTAACAGCCTAAGAGCAAATGTATCCAGTACTGGCAACAATAAACAGTCAAAATGACTTTGAGAAGGCCCTCAACTGAAAAATACATTTAATACTCAACAGCTTTTTATTAAAACATTCTAAATTTGTATTATCTTTTCACTTTTTATGAGGCCTTTAGAGTTTTCTTCTCTTACACTGTCAAGATTTTCTCTCCACCTACAAAGTTTAGCACTTTGATTTTTTTAACTTTGATTTTGAATTGTAGAAGGAAATGTTCTGAAACTGTAAAATCATTGACTAGTGTTACACAGAAAAAATCACAGAAGCAGGAAAAAGTCTATATAAATGTACGTATAATATTCCTAATTGATACACAAGCTTTACCTTCATCTACCAAGAAATTCAGCTTTCCTTATTCTGGTCTATCCTCTTCTAGCTAATTTAAACCTGTCACATTTTTTAGATCACAGAAAGCAAAAGGAAGGCAAACTGCTGGTACCTATGTCACAGCTAGCGTGCATGCCAGTATATGGCATTTCATGTAATATGAAAGATTTTGCCACCACTGGCTCAAGTCTCATCCAAGCCTACTGGTGTCGCTCAGTGGCTTGTACTACCTTGTAATAGTGGAAGCTAACACAGAAATGAATAAAATATGCATGCACAACAGAAATACTCTCTCAAACTGAGAGTATATCTGGGTTACTTATAGTTACCACACACTGCAAAAGAGGGCAGATTATGTAGAATTTCCTTGCTGGTCTGTCCCATTGGCACAACAAAACCCAATCTTCCTATAAAATTAGTGCCATTTACATTAACACACTTCTGCAAGCAGAAATGTTATCAATACTTCTTGAGTCCATCATCCTTGTACAGACTATGCCACTGTGCAGGTTAGCTTGGGGTAAAGCTTTCGTTGTTATGTTACGCTCTTGATTGCCTTCAGTACAGTGGATTTCACGGTTCTCTGGGGTTTTTTACCTTTTATGTAAACTATTAAATTTAGTTTGCTCAAGTGCTGCTAGTAATGGGGACCAGCAGGTATATAAGACACTTTATACTTACAGCTACTGACTGCTGTACCCACAAGTATGGCCCCATATGCCATTCCATATCCCACAGTTCAGTGCACAGCCTACACAGTTAGGAGCTTCTTTCTTTCAAATAGTAAAATATTTAACACAATTCAGGGAGCCCTTTTCGAAATGTACCCTGATAAATGGCAGTTTGGGAAGCAGAAAAGACATTTTTCTAAAATATAAACTTTACACAAAGTGTCTGAAAATAGACCTACTCCAGAGTGTTTACCACCTTCCTCACCTCTGTGCCTGTGTGAAGCCATAAGCAAATATAAAACTTTGCCAAAAGCAGAGTGTGAGTGGACAAGTAATAATTGTGTGAATGGATTTCTAGAGCCAGGGAGATTTTTTCTATTGCTTTCTCTCTGTAGGTACTGGAAAAGTAGTATTTCTTAAGCATACTTTTTCCTGAAACACTTACTGAAACATTATATTTAAGAAAAAAAAATGCAAAAATCTGGCAACAAATAAATGAATGAGAGAGCCTGCTTCAACACAAGTCTTCTCATTTATTGTCTCCACTGTAACACACTCTTTTCTTGCAGAAGAATCTTTTTCAGGAGAGATTTATCTGCAAACACAGCCTAGAAACATGAATTATGTGACTGAAAATACTGATAAGTTTTGTTTGTGAATTGTCTGTGATTCTGTGGAATGTAGGTATTTTACTGAATAAGGTTAATTGTTACATTTAGGTGCCAGCTCTCTGTAACTCAACACAAAGCTTTTCAGTGGCAAACTAACTGAGCTGTCAGATGACAATAAAAACATTACAGTATATTGAAAACTGGGGAGGAAAAGTCTTTCCTTTCTCACTTGACATGTTCTGAAATGCAGTTGTGGAAGTCATTCAGGTCTGAGCATTCATGCATGCACACTGAGTTCAAGATTCACAATTAATTCCTGTTCCCACCTCCCCCACAGCCTGGGCTATCCGTTGTGTTTGTGCAGTTCGACATTAGTTCATAGCCTCGATATTGCTTGGTGCCCCCAGGCTGCAGCTGCAGCTGCATGGCAGATTACTTGCCTTAGCAGCCCTGTCTAACGTGGTGGCTATGGAGAAAGGGAAAGGAGCTTTAGTGTTGTGCTGGAGCCAGCAGCTCTGAGACATTGCTTAGCACCCTTAGTATTAAAAGGACCCCATCAGTGAAGAGCCTCCTGCTCCTCAAAAATGGCACCCAGCCCACAGGACCTAATGACGACTATGAATGCAGAATGAAGCTGATGCTTGAAATGCCTTAATGAGAGATCTGTGCCTCTCTCTGGTCAAATCTTGTTTCACAGCAACTCTAAATGGCCTGGTTTATCTTTATTTGCTGCAGCCTGTTGCAGTCTCTAGTCAAATGAGGAAATATGCCTGAAGTGCCCAGTATTTTCTGACCCACAACAGTGCTGTTCTAGTCATCAGAAAGAAGGTTTCAGCATCTGATTCATGTGTTCTGACTTTTCAGATCTTTGGCAACCCACAAATATATTGAAACATAATAATACAATCCATACAAGGTTAATGTCAATGCAATTACGGCAAACATTTTAAATCAGTTTACAGACATAAAATCCACATTTATTCAGCAATTTTAAAGAGTTTACATTGATTCCAAGTCATAACTTTTTTCAGTAAAACCAGATCTTCATTTCCTGTGACAGTAAAGCTCTTCTTAGGAAGCAAACCATGAAGCAGGTAAGTGTGTGATTTGCAAACAAGCTATAAAGCAATTTTATTTGCACTCTGAGTCATGGCAAGAGTTATGCTGTACAGGCTCAGAGTCAAATGCCCAAAGGCAGAGCTGAAGCTAATGCACTTGTACCCATACCCTACACTGTTGATCTTGACCTTCAAATTCAGCACAGAAATATCAGTAAAAAAATGCCTCCACAGATAAACCCCTAGCTTTGTGGAAGATTGGAAACTGCCTGAACATGGTAATTATAGACCACACAGCATGTCCCAGTTCCCATTCAAAAGACAGATTTATTAACAAAGTGATCATGTTTCAATAAAGACAGAAAGAAATCCATTTCACGTTTAATGTCTTTCTTGTTGTTTTATGGCCAAAGGTCCTGTGGGGCAGGAATTTTTCATCCAGAAAAATAAAGCTGATGTAAGATAATTTGTCCTTCAGACAGACATCCTCCTTCAGTCCTCTCTTAGAAATTTATCTGAGTTGCTGAAGCAACAAACACTTTGGTTTGCCATAGGGCACAAGTACAGACTGGAAATCTCACCCACAGTTTTTGAAATTAATAGGATTTCTTCTCTGCTGGATGTTTGCTTGCGCCATGTTATAGAAGACACTGAGTCTCCATGAGGGAAATTTATTTCAGACTAAGGGAACTTGACTGGCCTTGCTGTTTCTCATTCTGAGAATCAAAGACATCATCATGTGGCCAGGCAAGTGTGCCTCCCTCCCAAACACATAGTAGTGGCAGTGCAATTTAATTAATTACAAATTCCACTTGGGTGAATCAGAGTAACTTCACTCAAGTCAATGAATGCGCATAAGAAGATGGAAACGTTCTTCATTTCTCTTCATATGCTTCCATTAGTGCAATACAGGTGCCTGAAAAGGGATTCATGTAATATGAGTTTAGCCATCTGTAAAAGCCTCTATGGTGGTAATGAGTTCACAGATTAGGATATGTAAGTGCCTGCAAGAGGTTAGTGTGTCCAAACTCTCCTTACAGGTAGGAGACCCAACTGTTATCATCAGTGCCACCTAGAGAGTGATTCAGCTGAGCAGTCACTAGTTCAGGATGAATTTACATGTTTCCAAGGCTTTGGTGACTGTATTGACTAGATTGTCCTTGATTATGAAGGGAGCTTAGCCTCCTGGCACATGTAAGAAATAACACGGACACCAAAATACAGGCATTTTGGCCTATGAACTGGTCTCATTCATAGTCTTTACTAGTCTTCCTGGCTTTTTCTCTAGTAAATATAGAGAAGTTTGTCTTGAGGTTAACTCATTTTTTCTTAAAACCAGAGGGTTTAAACCCAAACCAAAGAAGATGTACAACTATGTCTGGGAAGAAACATAGTCATGACTTAGCCTAGCCAACTGATTTTTTATAAGCTACGGTAAGGGGAACTGAATCCTATATACAAATATTTGTGGAAGTTTTGAAAACTAGATGCTTGGGAGCATGTAGAATTAAGAAAATGACGTACTAAAGACAACAGCCCAGTAACTCCATGGGGCTGCTCTGTTACCAGTGTAATTTCCACTGTCAGCTGTCAATTTGCCTGCTCAAAGGAAGCCAAGCTTACTACAGCTCTGTCCCCTGCTGTCAGCAAAACCACAGGGCAACACAGAATTCTCTGGCATGAGTCAGGCTGGTATGCAGTACAGCTGCCACACTGCCCTACCCCAGAGCCTAGCAGGGCACTTCTAAGATTTTCTCACTCTGAAAGAGCCTGGTCTCCATTTCCTCCCACTTCTACCCTGCCAGCCATCTCCTTCCATGCTGCTTTTAACAGCAGTTACGATTAGTGTTGTGTGGTCAGCCAAACAGAGCACACACGAACAGGATCACCCAGGCAAAGCTGACAGCCCTTAGCATCCAGAAACCCAATTATTGGCACATATTTTTTGTAACTGACTTATCAACTTGCTTTCTCTTTCTCAGAGGCTTTCTCATGTAAAACAGAAAAACAAACAAACAAACAAACACACAATATCTGTGTATTATAATAGTGAAGCTTTCCTCTCTTCTGCTTCATGCTAACAAATACTCCATCCAATTCACAATGTTGTTATGCTGTGTTATTTCTGGGATTTTAGGCTAAGTTTGGACAAAGTTACATGTGATCCACAAGCAATAAAAGCAAGAAATAACCTATGGTTTATATTTTAATTCATCAGTAAATATTGTAGCAAAGATTTTATGGGAATATATAAACAATACGGTAGTATTTCTAAATAGCAAAGAATTGTCTGGGATTTTAAGCACTGCCAGCAGTACAGAAATATCCACCAGGTGAATGTTAGGAATGAGTGTTCTGCTTGATTCCAAATTCAGTTTTGAGGACTGTTAAAAAACAGTAATGACTTTGAAAGTAATAACAAAAGCCAGTCCTGATATTTATCTGCTAGGTGTCCCTGTCATGCCAATACTGCTTAAAACCATAGTGCTCAAACCTGCTCTGTCAGAGTGGGGAAGCTACTGTTAGAAGAAAGAACGGGATTTTGGTTTGCTAAATTTTACACATACCAGGGAGGTTCTCGGTCTCTTTTATGACAATAAAGATTTACTCATTTCCTCTGATAATTAATATCAAACAATGTCTGATAACAAATATCAAAGAAAAAACTTTCCTTTTCACATCATGATGAGACATCAGTAAACTTAGTTTTCATAGGTACATGTCAAAAGGCTGATATAACACCAGGGAAAAATAAGGGCTAAGGAATTAAGACATTCAAATGTATTTTAAAATTACTTGAGGTTCGTCTGCTTAAAAGCTAGTCTTTTCTCATGAAACGTACATATATTTCTTTTTCTTTTGAGTCATCTGTAACTGTTGCAAGTTGTCTATAGTTCTTTTGTATGGATCTTGTTAAAGATGGCTTTGTTGCATGTTGAAAATGGGACAATTTAAAATAAGAAGCTAAATTCATTCCATTCCCACTCTGTGCAGCCAGGTTTTACCTGAATAATTCTGTCTGGTTTGCACTTTTGCTTTCACGCCTTCCCCTCCATAGCTGATAGTAAGAGTAGGAGGACAACTGTAGGCTGGGCTCCCTCAGAGAAGTACTATGAGGCAGAGCTTGGGATAAGGGGATCCTAGTGCCTTGTCTGAGGAAATTATTTTACAGGTTGTTGCCATCTATGGGGCATGAACTGTCATCCTCTTGGGGCATCAGTTTGTACCAAAACACAGCATTAGCTAAATATGGAAGACCTGGTGACCAGCAGGAGTGATGGTGGTTACTGCACATTACAATGGATGTCATACTCCAACACACCAACACATGCCCTGCCATACAGAAGTACAAACAAATTGTGAATTGAAGTACTTTTGAAATGGTGGCTTGCAGGAGTCCTGACTGGTAAATAAAGGTTGCCCCTTTACCCAGAGCAGGCTTAGTGTTATTCTTCTGCACTTTCTGTCTCTCTGGGTGGAGGATAGGTGTTCAGATTTACCAGTATTTCATCCTGTGATTTGCCATTTTTGTTTCTGCCGCACTACTAGGAATGAAAAGTCCCGTGGAAGTGGCTTTTGTGATGTATGGCCAGGTCATGCTGTGTGGGTGAGCCCAAAGACCCGCACCCTTCCTAGCCTGAATAATACCCCTTCTCTCCTGGTACTTCCAAGAGTACAAGTATGATCTAATCCATTCTACCCTGAGTACAGAAAAGCCTGTGAAATACTACTTGGTGTTGTATTCCAGTGGGATACCCTTCAAATGTGCATGAATGCCATCTGTCTGCTGTGTGCAAAGTATTCTTCAAAGACTTGCCAGGAATTGGCCTTTCATTGCTAAGTTTTTGTTTCCACTTTCCAGGGGCATCGTGTATAAATGCTACTACACATCTCTAGGCAACTGAGATGTCAGGAGTAGGAAAATTTCAGTGAAGGCTTGTATTTTTCTTCTTTTAAACTGGATGAAGGCTTGGAGCACAGGAAAAAGCCATCTCCTATTGATGATGGTAACGATAAGCCATCATCGCTGATGAGCTGGAGCGAAAGGGCCTGGCTGCTCATCAGACTGAAGGTGCAAGGCATTAAAGGGGATTAAAGCAGCACAGGCTCTGCCAGCCTAATCCACTTGGCACCAATGAACTGCAGGGAGGCCTGGATGCTTTGTGATTATGGCATGTCTAAGAAGGCTTAAAAGAAAAGAAGTAGTCAGTTTAGTTGCCATGGAGGTTTTGGTGGTAATTGACTTTTGTGATCCTTCCTTTCTCCCCCTTCTCTTTTTTGTAATCGTTAATTAGAAACTGTGCTCTACTCCACTTTAATATCCATGAAACATAGAAAGCCTTTATTTCACAGTGAAAAATCAGAGCTTTAGGGCAGTGCACGGCTTGTAATATGCCATGTATGGTCAGAGCAGTGCTGCAGCACTACCTTTGCTCTCACTCTGATAAGGCCTAAAGCAGGTCCAGCTTCATTAGGTAATGGAAATACTCCATCACAATTACCTGAGACTGAGAGTGGATCCCCATACTCTTTTCCAGTATCCAGAAGGCAGTACACTATCAACTCAGGAAAGCAGGTTTCAGCGGTAGTATGTGTCCTAAAAGGAGGAGGGAACTGCAAGAGAAAATCATGTCTTCTACAGTGAAGTTATCAATGGCAGAACCACTTCAGGTGGCTCCTGATCGAAGCCATATGCTGTAGACAATAATGAAAGGCTGCTTGTGCCTAAAAAGAAAACATTATTCTTCATAATCTATGAATAAAGACAGTTTTCTCCCAGAAAAGGTCAGAGGAGGAGCCTAACTTTAGGTGTTCTTACTTACCCAGGGAAGAATTATCCATGTCCATTGGCTCTGAAATGAGTGTGGAAAATTCATGTTGCAGCCACCAGCAAGGATAAACCCAGCAGTGTCTCCAGGGAGAAATGTAAAAGCAGATTTTTTCATCTGCAATCGGCAGTGAAAAATACATAATATTCCATCTATTGAAAAACAATTGTCTGCAAACAAAAGCATTTATGATGAGCACTGGATATTTGGCTGTCAATTTTTTCTTTGTTACTTCAATGCATAAACCAAAAGGGTAACATAGTTCAGACTGACTCCAGAACATACAACATGTGTATTATTCCCTTAATTAAGCTGTTGCAAAGAACTGAAATTCCAGTATCAGTAGGGACAGACCGGGAGCAGTGCAGTATTTGCTAAAAGGTAATTTTTAGGGATTAATGTAACAATGGTACAGAAGACCTTTCCTCTTTTTGTTTTTACTTCTGACCTCTTCTGTCTGAACAGAGTTTTCTGATTAAGCTTTTGAAGGGTGTAACACAAAACCAGTACATTACTCCATTGGAACAAGAAACCTGTTAAAATAGAGCACTAGATATATTTATTTGTAAGCTGAAAAGAAAAAAAAACAACATGAAAAAATCCACTAAGCAAACAAAAGCCCAGAATCAGAATTTTTTAGAGGCAAAGCCGTTTGAAAGGCTTTAATTTTTCTGTGCTTTTGGAGTAATCACTATGTGAAGATAAGAGATCATTAGACCTACATCAGTATGTGGCCTAAGACCTGCTCTTCTGTAGCACATCAAGCATGCAATAACCCAACTGAAATTCCCACAGAGGTTGAACAATAGCCTCCTGTTTGTAGCTGCCTCCGGTTCATTTAGTAGAAAATGTATAACCCAAGTTTTATCAGATATCAGCTATAAAGACGAGGTGCTCAATATTTCCTGTGCTAAGTGGACTTCTTTGATCCATTATGCTGCTAATTACCAACGGGGTTGACCTCTTCCTGGATTTAACTGCTCTTGCCTATTTTTTTCTGGTTCCCTCTATTTGCTTAATTAGACACAGCCATGAATGCTCCCACAGTTCAAGCCATCTTAAAGCACTTTGACTTGTTTGTGTGGATCCTGCACCCTCTGAGTAGAGAGTCAGGCTTGCTCAAGGACTAGATTCAAAGGCTAGGGAAGTCAAGGGAAGACTCAAAGCCAAATGACCAGACTCTAGCACAGTAAATAAAGCCCAGTATGAGTCCACGGAGTGTAACTGGAGCCAGGCCAATATGTATAAGCAAAGAATTTGGCCCAAAAGTTTGCTTTCTAATCCTCAAATCATGTCAATTTATGCAGTGGACATAAGAAAGACTAAATTTGGTCCTCTGTGAACCTGCATGACTTGCTGAGGAAGAAAATATCTCACTGTCTCACTGATATATGTGTGAAATTTTGCAAGAGAGCTTATTTTTCATAATATTTACTGCTTCTTTAAAATTATTTTTAGATTTGTAGATGGCCAGTCTGGAAGAGACACTGAAAGGTGGTGTAACCACAGCCGCAGCCTCAAGAAATATGCCCATGTTGTTTCTGATATATATTTATCTATCCTGCTTTTAAAACCATGATAGAGACTCCCTTCTTCTTTAGCAATCTATTTCTGTGCTTCCCTGTGCTAACAGGTTTTTTCCCCTTATGTCTGTGTCTCCACAGCTGCAATATAGGCCCATTAACTGTTATCTTCCAGTTGGATAGCGACAATTATTTATTCCTTTCTTTTCTTGTGATATCCTGTTATATATTTGAAAATGGTTATCATGTCTTCCTATATTCTTCCTAGACTAAACAAACTTCTCTAAGTCATTTTTGTTTCTATCTGTGGGTGTGGAGGACAAATTTACAGGATCTTAGTGGAGCAGAGGAGGTTAGACCTTAAGT
The DNA here is from genome assembly GCF_000696875.1 of Nestor notabilis. NCBI lineage: Eukaryota > Metazoa > Chordata > Aves > Psittaciformes > Psittacidae > Nestor > Nestor notabilis. Next base: position 15,854 of record NW_009916789.1, on the reverse strand, counting down.
TAAAGTGAAGGCCCTGTCATCTATGGGAAGCAGAAGAAGCTGCTCCTCTTCATAAGTGTCAAATGTCTGATAAAAACCTATAGCCTGCCTGAACAGGTCACTGCCTGGTCAGCTGAATTTGCTGATTGTTCATGCAATCATGCCACACTGCTTTCTCTTCCTAATATCTTTAGGGCCGTAAGAGTCCTGAGGGGTGCAGGAAGTCAGAATCCCTTATAGAAACACTGTATCAGTTTGCATACTTAAACCAGATGCAGTAATGGGGAGAACTATACAGGCAGTGACCCTGTTATTGTTCACCCCCAATGAAGGACCAGAGATAGAATCAGGATCTTTCTTCTATGAGGGGTGCAACCATGCAGGTCAGTCCCATGACCAGAAATTGGATGGATTGTGTCATGCTTTAATCTAAAGATGGACCACGAGAAATTCTTCTACAATTAAATTCTGGAATCGAAGATCTGAGATAGACGTGCTATGGTTAAACCTAAATTTTACAGGAGGGAAGCAGAAGGCAGGGAATAGAAAGGGAGAATTGAAAAAGCAGACTGCCTCTTACAAATTTTATTTTCTGCATGGTTATGTCCTTGATATGTTTAAACACAGTTGAGTATTTAAGGCACAGACTACATGTTGTAGAACATCTCATTTTCCTTTCATTAAGATATTTTTTCATTATCAGGCTTTCTTGGTGCTTGCAAAATTAGGTGTGAGTATTCAGTACACCTTCAGTTTTGTGTGTGAACTTACGCTAGAAAAGAACTTTTCTCAAAGCTTGAGATATATCAAAGGCACTGTTTGAGATAACCACATTGCTGAGGGATAAAATTGAGTGCTTTAACATCTTCAAAGTACTCTGGTTTATTCTGTCTCAACAATATCTTTAACTGGAAGCTTTCAAAGTTAGTAGTTGGATTTTCTTTAGAAAACTGCACCTCCTTTTGTAAGCTTTCCAAAATCTGTGAAGAACTGGTGGAAAAAAACCCCACATGTATGATTTATGTGTGACAATCAAATGCCCTCAAAGACATACTAAGACATGGGATTCAGGAACGACATATGTCCATGTGCAACTCCTACATACTCCTTGCACTTTTTTCTATTCATTTTTTCCTTAATTTCCACATCAGAAATGCAGTGTGTGTCATCATCCATGTGTTACTAACAAGTTACTTTTGTGAAATCCTAGGCAAATTCCAAAGCTATACAGCACAAAGGTAGGTACAATCTCTGCATTCTCTTGTCTCCAGAAACATTCCTGTCCTAGGGAATTTTGATTCTCAGACATTGACAACCTTCAGAAGATTTCAGAGAGTGTAGCATATGTTTATCATCAAACTTTAATTAAAGTGTGCTATGGCTCATGGAACAGCTACAAATGTCTTGCTGTGGCTCTGTGGGTCACAGGCACCCCATGAAATCACTAAGCCAGACGGCGTTTCTCTCTGCTAGTCATGACTTGATGAAAACTAGTTGCCTTCACTTCTTCTAAAACAAAAAACCAAAGCGGTACTTTGCACTTTCAAAGCACAGTTCACCAGAGTGTGTCATGAATGTTCCAGACGGTTTAGGGAAGAGGTGAAATTCTTACTTTTTCATGGATAAGGAAACTAATATGGAGAGTTGAAAGGATGGTAACTGGATCCAATCTGCACAGAGAAATAATGGAAATGCCAAACTGGAGTTAGGGCTTCTGGTACTGTAACTCATACTTGACCTGTATGCAGCAGAGACTGCCTTCTGTCCTGCCACTACATCGCCTTCTGTGTGTGAAACTGTCAATGCCAAAGTTGTGCCCCTTGTTTATTGTTACTGTGGACAATCTATAAGTACAAACATGCTGCAATTAAAATCTGCTTAAGTAATATTCAACTGGTCATTCTTGAAATACGTATCCTCCCAGATTAAGCTTTTCATAGGCTTTGACTGAAGGTTCTTAACATTTCAATCTCTAAAACAAAAGTAATTTTAGCATACCAGCAAACTTCTGAATGCTATTGTTTCTCAGTTGATTGAAATTTCTTTTGAAAATGATAAATCATAGCTTACTGCTATGGAATTTCATAGAGAATGATAACAACAATGACAGACTTTAGGGACACCTCTTGTCAGGACCCACATTCCTGGCAGCACTGTCATATCTCTTCTGTTTATCTTCTCATTTACTCTAAATTGTAATTCTCAAAATAGCATATGACAAAAAACACTCAGCAGCTTCTCTATTTAGCTGAGAGCATTTGGGCAGCTGGCTCACTTTTTCTTTCCCAGATAGCATCTTTACTCTTCTATAGAGTTCAGTGGGGGTATAATGTAAAAACATACCCTTGGTACAAGTTGGCATTCAGATGAAGAATCTAAAAATAGGACTAAATATTCTTGCCCTAAACAAGCAAATGCCTTGAAACTAACTAGGTTCAGATGCTGCAAAGTGCTGTACTCACATAGAAAATCTCATTGCTTTACTAAAGGTATATAAGCAAAAAGATGATTAAGTGTGCTTGCAGGTCTCTGCTGGGGAAGGGGAGGGGTAGGAGCTGTCATCATGCAGTTCTGATAGCAGAGATCACAGAATCTATCCAAGAGTCAGAATGCAACTCAGGGGTTTTTTTAGAAGATATAATGAGGGTTTCTAATACCGGAAAAACTATTGCAAACATAAACACACTTAAAGTTAAAATTAAAATTTTCCTGTTTGCTGAGGAATCTAGGTGAGGAAAAACAAGAACTGAAGTAGCTGAGTTCTTAAAAATTAATCTTGTTAGCAATACTAGAACACAGCAAGTTGGGGGTTTTTTGTTTTGTTTTGTTTTTTTTGTTCAGGCGTTACAGACAGTATCCAAGATCTGTTCAGGAAAAGATCCAGGGACTAAAATGTGGGAGCAGAGGTAGCAGATCAAGAAAAAAGTAGAATTACCTTTCCTGAGGCAAAGAGAACTGAGAACCAAGTTACCCCAAAACTTTATGGACTACAGCTCTAACAAATGCACAGATGTCTGTGGTCCTATTGTGTACATGCAAGTCAGACAGGAGATCAAGCCTATTTTTTGTTTTTTTGCTTGTTTATTTGGTTGGGTATTGTAGCATCTGTCTGTCATGGCACTATGAGGGACTTCAAGCTGAAGGTCCTTATGCTGCTAATATTAAACCAGCATTGGAATTTTCAAACTGTGCAGACTCCTAATTTCAAAGTCCTAGACCTGAGAAGGTCAAATGCTGAGTGAGAGCTCTTCACAACAGATAAGGAGGCACTGAGCTAACAGTCACCCAGTGAAAGCAAGCATAGCTTGGTTATTTACTGCTGTGAAAACAGTAAAGCCACAATGATTAATTCTATTCACATATCTAAGAATGAGCATGAACTGAATGAATGAGGTGTAGGAGTGGGAAGAAATAGTACTTGGAAAAAAATGTTTACAATCATATAAAATAAAAATAATAAAACAAAACAAAACAAAACAAAACAAAATAAAGTAAGTAAAATCCAGCCTCAGGAATAAAATGGAATACAGTTATGAAAGAGACATGGACATATAAAAGTGAGTGGGGGGAAGAAAGGTGATAGGCATGAACATAAATTACAATCTAGTCATTGTGGGAATGTGCCAAAAGAAGGAAAAACAGGTGAGTATGAAGAGTTTGTCAGCGTTCTTATGAACAATAAGAAGACCTTGAATTGTTTCCAATGATATCTAGAATAAAAGGAACCCTAAGGGGGGAGGGGGGGGGAGAGGGAGGAATAATCAGCAAGAAAGAAACAGCAGTTGTGCTCAGAATACATATGTGTATGTCATCTAAATGAAGTGATCCTGGACAGGCTTCATTAGAACTTCCCTTGGCTCTTGAGAAGAAACACTATTAAACCTAATAGATTCTAATTCATGTAACTAGTATGCATTAAATCATTAATTTTAACATCTGAAAAGTGATGTTTGGCCATATGAATTAGTCTACATGATAAATCAGCTTACCTATGTGTGTTAGATGGGTCTAACACTGTGGAACTGGTCCGTGGTAGACCACCCCCATCAAGATAAAAGCATGTATGTATTTGTATTAGACGGCTCTAATACAAATACTGGTCCGTGGTGGACCACCCCAATCATCTAGAGTGAGTGTGGACGGCAAAGAGCCAACAAGGCTACTTCTCCTGGCGCAGGCTGGCGCCCTGCATCGGGATGGGTCAGCACTTTTTGGCATATAAAAGGCCCAGGATTAAAGAGAGATTGAGAAGGGGGCAGATCCAACTACCTTTTACGGTCAACCTTATCTCTGTGGGGACACCTGCGAAAAGTATGTGCCTGACACCCTGTTTGCTTTCAACGCACCTTGGAGCTGGCCTCCTGGTCATTGAACAAACATGTAGGTTGGTAAGAATCTATGCCTAATATGTTCTTTGGTAGCCTTTAGTTATCTCTCTTTCTAGCTTGTTATATCTCTGGATCTTGTAATAAAATTTCTAGCAATTTGGTGTGTGTGTATGTGGCTTATATTCTTTCTCCACTGGGAATCCTTCGATTCCTGGAATACTGCGTTTGCATGATCAAGTATTCTAGGAAGAAATTCTTTACTGTGAGGGTGGTGAGACACTGGAACAGAGAAGCTATGGCTGTCCCATGCCTGGAAGTGTTCAAGGCCATGTTGGATGGGGCTTTGAGCAACCTGGTCTAGTGGAAGGTGTACCTGCCCATGGGGGAGGGATAGGAACTAGATGATCTTTAAGGTCCCTTCCAAGCCAAACCATTCTATGATTCTCTGATTCCTGGTATGCCCATCAGTACAATGAGTTTTGATCTTTAGAGCTGACATCATTTTTTCATCTTTCTTTGATTGTAGAAAATGCATTTTATAATGTTTTGCCAGAAAGTAATCTTATTTTATTACTCAAATTTCTTTTGAAAGGTTGTGCTGGAGTTTGTTTTCTGGAATTGCTCTGTGAGCCTGAGAACAGACTCTTTGTGTGTGCTGCATGCAGCAAGGCAGTTGAAAAAAATGTTTGCTAATCATATCATGTAATGAAATTCTGAAGAGTTCTAAAGTATGAAAGGCTTCCTTAAGGTTAGACAGCATAATTATCCACCCCTCCAGTTTAAAGAAAGCAATAGATATTATAGATCAAAATTAGATTTATAGATCAAAATAAGAGCACCAAGTTTCAGAACACTGCATTTTACATTTGCCTGTCTCAGAATCTTGGGAATACAGTCTTTCGCTCCCACTGAAGGGTCTTCTCTTCTCATACACCAATTTACTGGAAGAGGTCCCCTTCCACCACTCAGTTAATTTTCTCTCACTTGCACTTCTATTGCATGATATTCCTCAACATTTGTTGTAGTGCACATACTCCTTTTTCCTCCAGAATCATGCTAAAATTAAACAGCAATGGAGATAATTTATAAAGCTGAATAGATACAGCAAAATATATAGCAAAAAGATGCTTTGAAAGGTTTTTCAGGAAAATTCAGACAGATTTGTATACATAAGATCGTATATATCGTTGTATACATAAGATTGTTAATATGAAAGTGTAGTTGCGAGCAAAGAGCAACTAAACAAAGCAAGAACTCTTGCGCAGGTATTAGAGAGATGATACAGTAAGAATGCAAGCTGCAAAGACTACAGTGGGGACCAGAATACTTGTAAAACATCTACAGGAGATGCACAGGTGGTGACTTTGAAATGCCACCATAGGCAAATAGGTGATACAACAGGATTTGTGAGTGGGACATATCTCATATGATGTTGATCATCTAGGAGTTGTATGTGCAATCTAGGCAGGTTGTCTACATTTGTCTTATCTCAGAAAAGGTGTTAAAGGAGGAAGGATAAATCACCCTCTGTGAGCATCTTTTTCCACCGAGGCAAGGTCATATTGCCTAGGTGCTAATTTCTAGACAGGTAAATATGGGCAAGATGTAGTTTGCCTTCTGTCTTTAGATACATCTGAACATAGTGGGAAGCTTCTGTCTTTGTCTTCCATCAATAATATATACTTTTTCATATCCATAAAGCCTTGATTCGGCAGTGTTTCCTGAGAAAGAGAAAGCCCCGGAATACCACTTACATAGGACCATGTTTTAAAGACAGCATGCATGGGATCCACCTAACTGATTATGGGTGTCTATACCTGACACATTTAAGTTCCTGACACAGTCACTGGAGATCTAACTATTTAAATGACATTCATTTACCCAAACGAATTTCATCCTCAGCTTCATAAATTGGCTTAATTCCTCTGACCATCAAAGAAACTTGCACAGCTGGTCTGGGTGCTGCTATTTGTACTGCTGAAATCTACATTTGAACAGGACAGAGCAAACCTTTAATGTGTTAAAGAATTTATTTTTGCTACTTATAAGAACATCCCCATTGAAGAGGAAATTTGCTATACTACAAACCCACTTCATTTCCGCGTACCAATTAACTGTTTCCAGATCTCCAGATAATTTGATCATTTGTTGGTGAGAACAGAGAAAAAACTTCTGGGTTCAGATGATTTAATTTTGGGATTAAAATAAAGAAGTCAACAAAAGTAGCCAGTGAAAATAATTTAGTTTTATTGAAAGATAAAGATCCAGTCCCTCAAATTGTTAATTCCCACTTCCAAGAGGCTCAGCACTTCCTACTAACTTCAGTGAAGATTATATATGCTAAATCTTTCCCAGAAGGCATTTAACTTAAATGCTTGTAAGTCTAGACTGAAAGCATCAAGCTGCTCACAGCCCAGTTATACCAAACTATTATATCAAATTTGCTTCGGTGACTTGGAAACTTTGGATAGGAGTAACATCCTTCTGTCAGGAAATAAGGCCTCCCAATTTATGACTTTGTTAGTCATGAATTAGTAACATGTAATGCCACACTAAAATGTTCCATTTGAGATCAGAGACCATAAAGTTTATTTGATCCTGCAATCCTGCTTGAGAAATGTGTATCATACACTTTTAAAGCCAGTTCGTATATTCACAAAGGTACAAAAAGGTTGCCCCTCACACACAGATACGGATCCCATCCTTCTTATGATGCATTTTAACTTTGCTCTTTTCAGAAACGTATAACCTGATGCCATAACATACTTAACATGATGTGCTAGAAAACCAGACATAAAAAAGCAAAAAAGAGAGGCCTTGTTTGCCATCACTTTCAGAAAGTGATTTTGGAGAATTTGACCAGTATATTTCAAGTACTGAAAAACATCTATCAAAGAGCGCAGCAGTATCCTTTGGAGTTACTGGATTCATTCAAGGATAATTCTGAGGAAAATGGAAGGAAAGAAGAAAAAGAGCTGAAACAGAGAGATTACTTGGGCTGTAAACATTTTATTTCCCTTCATTATCTTGGATGAATCTGTGATTGGCCTGCACACAAGGATATTCTGTGGGAGTAAGGGCAGCCTTCCCTTGATATGGATCACATAGGGGCTGGCCACAGCTGTTTCCCACTGGTTAGGGGAACAAGTAAGCTATCTGCCTTTGAGTACATGGGCAGGTGGTAAGATCAGCAGAGGTTTCTTCTCCTCTCCCACTAAAGTAACCTTCATCTTGGCATTTACTTACTTGTGAATGTTTGACTTTGCAGATTTATTCATCTATTAATCTAGCAGAAGAAGGAGTAAAGGGAGGAGAGAGGGAATGTTAATGGAAAATCTCATTTTTAAAAAAAGAAGGAAGCTGACCCCCTTCAGGAGATCCATTATGTACCATTATAGTGACCTGTAAGGTTCATCATCAGAGGTTAGCTCTTTGGATCCTTTGGAGTTAATAGTGGCACATTTGTCAACTTCTGCATAAATCAAGAGGAAGGAGGACAGACATGTTTTGCCAGCAGTGTTTAATGCTGACAATAGAGGTGGCTCAGAAATCCTGAATTAATTCCAAGTTCCATTTGCTAGAGACCCTTCTGACCACCACATTTTTGCTCCATTTCCTTCCTTGTCAGACAGAATGGAAGTTAGTTTAGTTAGTTTTCTGCTTCTTTTCAGATAAGAACAAGAGGGACAGTCTTTTCATGGCTTTGGTGCCACAAGGGCCCTAAGCAGTCAGGGAATGATTTGTAGAACAAGCCTGGATCAGTTCATGGTCTTGTGAGAGTATCTGTCATCCAGGGCAGGGACATCTTCCACTAGACCAAGTTGCTCCAAGCCCCATCCAATGTGGCCTTGAACATGTCAGATAAAGGGCAGACACAACTTCTCTGGGCAACCTGCTCCAGTGTCTCACCACCCTCATAGTGAAGATTTCCTAGTATCTAACCTAAATCTACCCTCTTCCAGTTTAAAGCAATTGCCCCTTGTCCTATCACTACTTGCTTTTATATTAAGTTCCTCTCCAGCTTTCTCATAGGCCTCCTTTAGGTACTGGAAGGCTGCTCTAAGGTCTCCCCAGAGCCTTCTCTTCTCCAGGCTGAACAATCCCAAGTCTCTCAGCCTGTCTTCATAGGAGAGGTGCTCCAGCCCTCTGGAATTAATTCCAAGTTCCATTTGCTAGAGACCCTTCTGACCACCACATTTTTGCTCCATTTCCTTCCTTGTCAGACAGAATGGAAGTTAGTTTAGTTAGTTTTCTGCTTCTTTTCAGATAAGAACAAGAGGGACAGTCTTTTCATGGCTTTGGTGCCACAAGGGCCCTAAGCAGTCAGGGAATGATTTGTAGAACAAGCCTGGATCAGTTCATGGTCTTGTGAGAGTATCTGTCATCCAGGGCAGGGACATCTTCCACTAGACCAAGTTGCTCCAAGCCCCATCCAATGTGGCCTTGAACATGTCAGATAAAGGGCAGACACAACTTCTCTGGGCAACCTGCTCCAGTGTCTCACCACCCTCATAGTGAAGATTTCCTAGTATCTAACCTAAATCTACCCTCTTCCAGTTTAAAGCAATTGCCCCTTGTCCTATCACTACTTGCTTTTATATTAAGTTCCTCTCCAGCTTTCTCATAGGCCTCCTTTAGGTACTGGAAGGCTGCTCTAAGGTCTCCCCAGAGCCTTCTCTTCTCCAGGCTGAACAATCCCAAGTCTCTCAGCCTGTCTTCATAGGAGAGGTGCTCCAGCCCTCTGATCATCTTCATGGTCCTCCTCTGGACTTGCTTAAACAGGTCGATGTCCTTCTTATGTTGGAGGCCCCAGAGCTGAACGCAGTGGGGTCTCACAAGAGAGGAGTAGAGGGGAAGAATCACCTCCCTTGACCTGCTGGTCATGGCACACTTCTGTCCTCTTTCTCCTCCACCATTCAGCCAAGGAGTGTTGTAACTTTGTAAAAGGATATTGACATAAGGATAAAGAAACGCCTTATCCTTTACCTCTACACCTTATCTTGTACCCTGTGATAGATAGCGTCATGGTCCTACTGGCAGCTGGAAGGTCCCCACAGCCATGGACAAAAGGAGCTCTTCAGCACACACCTTCTCTGTCTGAAACTTATCACAGAATGAAAAAAGTTGAAAACTTCTCTGATTCATTAATCCATTGGCTGGTTATTCTTGATTGTGCCATCTTTTTGGGAAACTTTTTGGGATATTTCCTGTACTTATTTCATTCTTATATTTAACTTATATTTCTTTATGTATGTGTTTGTAAATGCAGTATATACACATATATAACTTAAGTGTTTCTGTGTATATATCAGAGAGCTGCACAAACCCACCCATGCAGGCAGAAGACACCAGGGCTAGGCCCTGAAGGGTTCCCCAAAAGCCAACTACACGGGCCAACAGACAAGCCACATATTTTATATCAGCCCAACTACTCTTTTCCTTGTTAACAGCAGGATTTCTAGCTCTTAGCAATGGTGAAACAGCACAATGGTGCTGGTATGGCTGAGAAGAAAGGTGGTATCTGAGGGAGGATATGGCACACACAACTGCACAGAGCAGAGGTCCTTGATTTAGCAATGTAGTTTGTATTGACACTTCGTAATTTAAGGGACTTAATGCAGGCATCTAAACTAAGAGAATTAACTTAATTTGGTCTCTCCATAAGCAATTTTGAGAGGTAGGTATTTCTGAAGACCAAATCAATGCAGTTAAGATGTGAATTTCTTTCTGTATGCAGTTGTTGCTCCTCACCTCAAGACAAGTGAAGACAGGCACCTGTCTTAACTCACCTGCAGAAACTTATCTGAAAAGAATTTAAAATTCTTTTTATCAAGCTTCAGCATTCTGAAAACTTGAATTTCCCATGTAAGCTAAGTACACATGTTCCTGCATAGCTAATAGAGAAAGATAGATTCTTTTGATAAGCAACTAGTGGCATCCTAAGGTAAGTTTTGAAAACAGGTAGAATAAATTGCCCTGTAGAGGGATCAATCTTTTTTCATTATGCGGAAAGAGTTTAGGATGATTACTTCTTAATTTAGTCACCTCAAGCAAACATCAATTTTGGTGGAATAAATACTAGCCAGACCATGCTGGTGTATAGCACAGAGTCCTGTGGACATGCTAGCTCAGCTCCACAAGCACCATTAGTGTTTTACTGTGGCAAAGCAGAACAAAGCTCACCATCCAGCTGAGAGAATTAACTCTGTGTAATGACAGGACAGTGACCGTGAGGACACTACCTTACTGTGTCAGCTCTTCACGTTGCTTTTTTGCAATGGCATAAGTAGTTCTTTATCACTCACTGCTGCACGCTTTAGATAAATACTGAGAATTGTGATATCCTCCCAGTTCCTTTCTGGTGCCAGGAATGGGATAAACCAAACTGATACAGTTTTTGATGGTGCATACCATCAAAACTGCATGAGCAATGGTGCCACACATCAGAAAGCAAGCATCTGCCAGTTCCCTGCCTTCTCAGCATGTCCAGGGTAAAGGAAGGAAGCTCTCTATAGAGCAGTTCCACTAGACAGCATATGGTGAGTCAGATCTCTGCCTTCCTTTGTGGTGCTGGTCTACTGCAGACAAAATCTATGTATCTCATGTTAAATGAAGCACATGTAAACTGGATTGCTCCAGAGTTAATACTTCTGAATTTTAAAATAGAAATAACATGCAAATAAGTTACAAACTAGCTTATTCACAAACACTTTACTAAAATGAAGACCTGGCAAATAAAAAATATTAATATATTTGTCTAAAATAACAAGCTTCTAAAGTGCTGAAGCTATTTCCTGAAAATAATAAATATTTTAGAGATGATAGAAAGGATTTTAATGCCTTTTGTTGCCTATGTGATCATGATCAGATGGCTATCTGAAGGCTGTCCCTTCTCCAAATGGAATGAAAAACTCTGAAAGCCTATGTCAGTTCACTGTTGTCATTGTCACTAGATATTCACATGCATGCATATGAAAATGTCAACATATTTAGGGCTGGCTGCAAGCCATTATGTGTGTGCATATGAGAAAGAACAGAGCTTCACTCTACTGCAAAGGCACTGCGTAGCTTATCAGTCCTTTCACTTGTTCTTATACCTATAAATAGACCATAACTTTTAGTTACTGTACAATCCCTGCTAGTAAAGAACAGTGTAACCATTTTGCCAAATTGGTTTAAAGCAATAAGCCACAATGTCACTAATGCTCACTCTGTCAAATTACATGTGAAAATTAAGCTGTTGTCTTTTCTTGGCCTGCAAATGCGAGAGAAAGTGCAAGCCCTCAACTTTAGTGACCAACTGTAATAGCTGTAGTCATCCTTGCATTACAAAAAAAAAACCAACAACCAAACCCAACAAAAAAAATCACATAAAATAAGCCTAGTGAGTTACTTCTAATTGTAACTGCTATTTTTAAGCCCTCTGCTGGCAAGACTCATTCTAAAATAGACATCTTTATCTTAACACCCCCCCCCCAAAAAAAAAACAACAAACCAACAAACATAAAACCCACAATCTGCATACACAAATAGTCACTGATGATTCAAACTGTAATCTTGTATTGCCTACATTGCAACTTCTTTTCCAGGAAAAGAGCTATCCTCTGATGGTTTGTGTGTGTCCCCCACTAATTTAAAGAACTTTCAACGTTTCATAGATAAGAGTAAAGGAACCACGAGGTATTAATATCTAGAGTGCTCAACCCTAACTAACTTCCACCTTACCCATCCACCTGCCTTGCTGTTAATCCTTCACCTCCTCCTGTTCACTCTGCTCAGGCAGACCTGAGGCCCTTGTTCCCTGAAAGCAGCAGCTTACTGAGTAGCCTCTCCTTCCCCCATGCTTGTCTTGTTGCATCTCTGAAGAGATTACTTTCTTCAGACAAAGCTCAGATCTATGTTTTACAGTCTTTGCTTTGGCAGCCTTCAGAAGCCCCGCACGTCTCCACTGAGCACGTGTCTGTGTGATTTATCATAAGATCATTATCCAGTCAAATCTAAATGAGTTATTTCAACTCTTTCCAGATGTTTCTGATAAAGTGTCAGGCATCTTTAGTCATTCCTGGCATTACCAAATCCTAGATCCTACTGAAATTACCTACACTACTTCTTTACTATTTCTCTGATCTTCATCAAACCTAAGCAGCTTTATCCTAAAAATGCAGAGTGAATTCCACATCATATCCTTGGGACTACTTCCCATGTAAGAAGGGCTCCTTTGTGTGCTCCTGACATGACAGCTCAGGTGTCAGACCCCATGGATCAGGCTTAAGCTGGACTGAGGATGGAAACGCCTGTGCTGCTCACTTCTCTGCTCCTTTCAGCTGGTAATGCTCGCAGCTCTTAGTTTGCTATGCTAGAAGCAGAGCAGAATAGCTGAAGCCTATTGGTACAGTGGTGTAAGAGCAAAGGACACAAAGAAGAGTAAGACTGTGAGAGCAACAAGTATTAGGGCTTTTTTTAATAAACTGAGGCAGGAGGGATCAGGTGGTAGTAGCTGATGTTGCTGATTCCTGAATATGAGAGCAATGAAGAACAGAAGTTCAGTCCCTGGCCTGAGATTTGCTAACTAATGTTCACCACCCAAGAAGGATGACATTTGTGCGTTTGGAGGGGCTGCTATTAAGTGACATATTTGACACAGGAAAGGAGGATATGAGACAAGATGGAGGGTGGAATTCCGATGCCTAAAAATGCCCAGCAGCATCATTTTAGATGCCTTAGTGTTTTTTATCTTGCCTCTGCTCTGTAAGGCTGCAGCTGCTCTATGTCATGTTTACTAGCCCAGTGTGATGTCTCAGATACCATGTGGCACCTAAGGTAGAACTAGACACCTATGCATTTGAATCACTCTTAAGGTCTGTAACCAAAAAGTCTGGGGGAGAGGGCACATGGAGTCAAGATATGAAATGCTAAATAGCTGGTTTCCCCGCACTTCTACTTAATTTATTTTTAGCAGTAAACTAGATTTATATCAACATATACGGAGAGGTCATATACTATCAGCATAACATGCTACACAGGTACTATCAACACCTAACAGACCCATCCCTGAGACAACTGAGGGTGGTCTGATCAGCCTCAGATACCATGAGTCACTCTGTCTGACTGCTTGTTAGGGCAGAATTTATTGCTTGAAATAAACGTAGATCAAGTTGGCAGAGTGGGGGATATTTCTATGTGTGTGCCTTTGGGTGAAAGGGAGAAGGAGTTTAAACAGTTCTCTCCTGAGCCCTGTGGTCTACTGATCATGCTGACTGTAGCTTATGAGATTCTTCTAGGAACGGTATGACCTTTTGCTCAAACTCAAGGCACAAGGAGGAGCTGATTATCAAGTTGGGGTTCAGCAAAGAAAATATTCTACTTGGGCTATCACTGCTTTCCTGGACACACTCTTTTCCTCAACCATGGAAACAAAACGAACTACAATCCTCTTTTCTGAGAGTACTAAAATAATTAATTAGTCTCGTGACATGAGCAAGTGTACACTGGGGCTGGTGTGGAACCAGGCAAAAAAGTCCAAAACAACCAAACCCAAATTTATGCTTTTTGTCCATATATTGGGCACATTTTGGATGCTTTACAGGGAAGCCAGGCAGTATAGGCCCAGAAGGACTCCAGGTCAGTCTATGACCCCCTCCAGCCAAAAAGCAGGTAGTCATTGTTTAGTTGGCATGTAATGCAAGATTTTAGCAAGGATTGCTAAGATATGCACCTAAGAGCTTTAAACAGCTTGAACCACATATTTGCACTGAAGCTTAGCAAGATTAGGAACCTTTGTTTACTTTCCTATCTCTAGTGTTTTTTCAGTCAGAAACACTGATGCGGATAAATGTATTTAGAATTTGAAGGAAAAAAATAACTAAACTCTGCTTGCTAATGAATCTAACTCCATTTGTGTAGTGGGTCCTGTGTATCTACTGCTTATAAGTAATGTTTCATATAAAACAGACTTCAGTTCTTAAGTGTTCTATTTATTTTGTATCTTCAGAGCCTGACTTTCGTCACTTTTTTTTTTTTCCACTGTGCAAAAGCCCTTCATTAATACAAAAGACCTGCCTAAAACCACACAAGGAGCACACTTCTGAACAGAAAGCTAGATTGCTAATTATTTGGTTTGTTAGCCCTGTTTGGAAAGCAATGAGAGTGGGTATGAAAGGTAGCAAATGGGAGAATGTACCAATAACTAGAAACAGCAATAAACAAAAGATAGCAAAACGGTTTAGCTAGTGGTAACAGATGTATTCTGATTTCTGCAAAATCCAATTAGAGGATATGCACACATAAAAAGCCAAATATTACTGAAGGAGATGCTACCAAAGCAGCACACGTTTCATTAACTTTCTTATTTTCAGATGGATTGACTATTTTAAAAGTGATGGAAAAGAACATTCTTTTTGCCTTGGCTTTGTTTCTTATGCAAAGAAATGTCCTTTAATAGTTTATGGTATAAATACATGTATTAGCATAGACAGCTTTCTGAATTGCTGCAAGTCTCTCCTGTGCCATGTCAGGTGGTTCTGTTCCCATCAAAGAGTTTAACTGACATCTCAGCCTTTAGACTGTATCATTAAAGATCTTCTGGGATTTAGCTTGTCCTTCCTTGAGTGCACCATGTGTGCATGGTTGCTCAAAGGCAGAGTAAGAGGTTTTGATCTGCACTATCTCTATTTATGATTGACTAGCAGAGATTGCCTGGCCTCCCCTGGCAATCTCCTTTGTTGGATTAAACAAATAGGTATTTGGTCTAGGTTGAGTTAATCCCACCCTGGAGCAGGAAGCTGGACTACTTGACCACCTGACATCCCTTTTAGTCCTATTTTTTCCTACAATTTTCTGATTCTTTCCTGATAAGTAGGCTGCTGGGCTCTTCACAACGTTAGGCACTGGAAAAAGATGAGGACGAAAGACTGAACCTGTAAATGTATTTAGAAGCTAAAGTTAATTTATTTCTATGGAAACTGAGATCCTAAATACTTCTGTAAACCACAGACCAAGTCTAAAAATGTTGCTTTATCCTGCGTAAAAAAGAGACATAAAGAGACAAAATTAACTTCACTGTAGGATCCCTTAATTCTCCTTAGACTTCTGCAAGAATCTTTTCCTAAAGGTGTCCATCCTTTGCCATTTTTTCAGATCAGTACATAGTCTCTATATCATGTCAGCGAGGTGGTTGGTGACAGCCAGCATGGTTTCACTAAGGGGAAGTCCTGCCTGACCAATTTGGTGGCCTTCTATGATGGGGCTACAGGACTGATGGACAGAGGCAGAGCAGTTGATGTCATCTATC
Organism: Nestor notabilis; assembly: GCF_000696875.1. Taxonomy (NCBI): domain Eukaryota; kingdom Metazoa; phylum Chordata; class Aves; order Psittaciformes; family Psittacidae; genus Nestor; species Nestor notabilis. The sequence continues at coordinate 257 of NW_009916789.1, read as the reverse complement.
TGGACATGTGCAAAGCATTCGACACTCTCCCCCACAACGCCTTGTCTCTAGATTGCAGAGACACCAGTTTGATGGATGGACCACTCAGTGGATAAAGAACTGGCTGGATGGCCACACACAAAGAGTTGTGGTCAACGGTTCAATGTCCACTTGGAGACCAGTAACGAGTGGTGTCCCTCAGGGATCGGTGTTGGGACCAATCTTGTTCAACATCTTTGTCCGTGAGACGGACAGTGGGATTGAGTGCGCCCTCAGCA
>NW_009916788.1:504-23702 GCF_000696875.1 Nestor notabilis | reverse complement strand
AGGCCGAACGTAGCGCGCCCCAGCGGGTGCTCGGGTGGAAGCGGGCCCCTCTGCCAGCTGCAGGTCAGTCAAGGGGCCCGAGTGCCCGGAGCGGGTGTTTGAGCTCTCACAGGGGAGTCGGTAACATCGCTCCCAAGCTGACCCTCAGCGCTCTGGCCATAACAACCCTGCCTGGTGTTCCATTCCCACTGGTTAAACACCGTGTTCTCAAGCATGGAGTAATGTGCGACACTGAAACTCTTCCTCTGTCACTGGTCTGAACAAACCCAGCCGCAGCTGAACCCAAACCTGCTCCCAGCGTAAGTAACATCCCCTTTTGACTCCAGGGAATCCTCAGACCTCATGGATCTGATCTAGCTTAGCTTAGAGTTAACTGAACGTCTCTGTGCTGCCTTACAATAGCCAAGTATAAAACAAAGTACCTGTGAAGTACATGGGTTCTTAACCTAAAGCAGTGTCCCTTGGTTTTGATTGTAAACAAATACCCAGTATTCCACAGCCTTCTAAAAAGTCTGCTTAAATCCATCCAAAAGCATGGGGAAAAGGGACACAAGATGGCAAGAGTGTGATGTTAGTCCATACTGTCTTCTAGTTGTCTGGTTTAAGTGATAGAATTCTCTTATTTCATCAATTTCGTCCATCTGGTGCTTTTAATTTATGAGTTTAGTGTTTAGAGTCCTTGGGTAAAGGCTGGGCTTGATGATCTTAAAGGTCTTTTCCAACCTGGTTGACCCTGTGATTCTGTCCTATGAAAAGGAATATATTCCACCAGCATTCCAGAAGGATGGTAAAATTCTTTATTCTTACATTAGTTTATGTGTACAGTGATGACATTTGGCTAGAAAAATGCCTGTGTTGTAGCAAGAGATTCAAACAACTACAAACTGTCCATAAATACACTAGAAACAGACTGTGTGCTGATGCAGAAATACCCTGTGCTCTCTTGGTTACTTACCCAGTACAATAGGATTGGAAAGGTTGGTGTTTTTCATGCAATATCAAAACTCTTCCCGACAGTTCATGCTACACAACATTGGTTTCCTTATTAGCAATGGGATGACATTTAAAATTTGGTTTACAAGTAGTAAAAAAAAAACCCACAGAAAATTTTAACATAAATCTCTCAATTGTTGTAATAAAAAAGAACAAATTTGAAGAAGTCTGGCGTTAAAAAACCCTGTTTTCTCAGCTAACTCTTTATAAAACAGGCAATATTTCAGAAGGGATGTTTCCATCACCCAGGATGAAGAGTTTGTGCTTCAAAATTTGAAAAGGAATATTCGTGGCAAAACCCTAAACCCAGCTGGTGGGTGGAGGAGGGATTGCAGTACAGACTGGCTAAACCCAAACATGCTTCCAAAACCTGCCCAGGAACACACTTAACACTTATCCACATCACTGTGCCATCACCTACTCTATTAGAAGTGGAGCTATAATAATATATAGCTCTTTTCATGCTCAGAATTCTCCACAAACATTTAAACAGCCCTAACTCTTCTCCAGGTGGTATTATCCCCATTTTAAGCTTGGGGTGGTGGAGGCAGAGAGGGCTGGGAATTTGCCAGGATACAGACCAAATCCTTTCCATTTTGCCTCCCTCAACTGTCCAAGTTCTTTATTGCTTTCTTATTTTATACTCAACATACTGGAGAGTCCCAGGAAGAACGGGCGATACGTTTGTTATTAGTGATTGTTCTGCAAGTTGTGCCACTTTGAAAGCTACATGCCAAATATTCAAGTAATAATCGACATGAAGTCTACGTCCGAGGCTCAGGATTGATGTCCTAGAATGCCACACCATTTTCAAACCAAGCTTGCTCCCTCTGTAATGAAGCATTAGGGACATGAGGCCTGATTGCCTCTGTTGCACAGCCGAAATGACTCAAGTCAGTCACAGCGGTACAAGAGGAATGAAATCCATTCCTTACCCTCTGTCTGTGGGAACACGGAAAGCCCTGTGGTGGCCCAGTACGTCCTAGAACCATACAACATAAAGAATGTGTAGATCAAACCAAAGATTTCAGATGTGCTAACCCGCTGTGCCAACCTGCCCCTGAATTCAAACACATCTGTGCCTGAGTTACGTCCTAGAAACCGTGTGGGAAAGTCAATGGCTAGCACTAAGATCGCAGTTACAAAATATATGGTATTTTGCCGCCTTCCTGCTATCAATCCCCAAATCATATTATTTCAGTTATCAACATCCCTCAGAGAAAGGATGTTTTTGGTTTTGCCACATTTGCCCTCTTGAATTTCCTACCTCATACCTTGCAGTCTGTGCCCTGTGTTGATATTTATCCTGCCTAGTTTAGTGGTACCCTAAACCCCAGCTTGATTTCTTGCTGTCTCTTGACAAGCTCCGGGTTTGCTCTGCCAGTGGACTGCAGGAGCAATGGGTAACGTCGCGGTGTTTCACTATCTGATCTGTGAGAGATGAGAGACACAACGTTCTGTCACTTGTAACAACAAGATGACCGGGTGTGCAAAATTACATCTCTCTTGCAGGCACCCAGAAGGCTTTAAAAAGGCACGTGTATTCCTTATCACTTGTTCCTCAGTGCTTGATATTGGTGGGTGTAGCATGTCTCCAATAAACCCCATGCAATGCACACATTCCCTTGCAGTATGGAAGGAGCCTGGAATAAAAATTAACATCTTCAGACGTGCTTCATAATCATCAGTTGTTACTCAGTGGCTGTCTCACCCTTTAACTAATATTAGAGCTGCCCAACTTGTGAGAATGGGGTTCCTACAGCAACCTCACTTCTAATCCATTTTCTCCCTTCTTTCCCAAACATCTGAATTCCTAGCAGAGGGAAACAGTGCACGTTATGTGGGCTTTTTCCCAAGCAGATATCCAAAGCTTTTCCTGCCTTCTGCAGAGCTGGTAAGCCAGAAAACATCTCTTCTGTGCAGGTGTGGGAGCAAAAGTACAGGAGTTTTGCCCCTCTTTGCCCAGCTGGCTGAGGACCCTGTTTCTGGCCATGTCCTGAGAGGTGAGAAACACCCGCAACTACTTCTGACTTCAGTGGGGACTGTGGATGTTTACCACCAGTGGAAATCAGTCCCAAGGCACTAGGCAGGAATGGAAAGGACATAACAAAGCTATTGTGAGCTGGGAGTATTCTATAGAGCTGAGATACCAGGCTAGAAAAGTAAGGGACATTGACAACTTCCTCTGGGCTTTCTGGAAAAAAACAATTAAACCAAAAAAAGATGCAAGACCCTGCTTCAAAAATCCAGGAGATGGAGGGATCAAGGTACTTTGATTCAAATGTGCTGATGTTGAAATGCTTCCATTTCAGACAGGTGAAATGCAGCTGCATGCTTGGGTATGGCTTCAGTTCTGTGTGAGGGACGGGAGCCCACAGGCCTGCTTGGGTTCCACTGAGCTTACTGGAGGAGTTTCACCTCCAAGTGCCAGTCTGGTGATGGGAGCCAAGGATTCCCCCCAGCTTGGACTGAGCTGAGAGTAGATCAAATGCATGTTGCATCAAACTGGACTTCTAGCTACCTGGAAAACGCAGTCTGGAAAAAAAGGGTTATAAAAGGGAAGTCTGACGCTTTGGCAATTTATTGTCTTTTATGCAGTCCAAAAGCCTCAAAACATTATCAGTAGCTTGACTAGTGGCAATTCACTATTGCATGGCTGGTGGTCACCAAGAAAGCCTTCCTTAATGGTTAAAGCAGCCACACTGATCAGGCACGCTTTTCACAGTTCCTCCAGATCAGTTAAATCCACCACCACTTTCAAAAAGAGAGTGTCATCTCTGATGTAGGTGTTCTTTGTGTTCTCCAGGACCGCGTGTGGCACGAAGCGTGGGCATCCGGAGGCAATATTCATTTCTCCATCCGGCCTTTTGAAACTGCTGCTGTTGGGGTCAGCTCTAAAGACTTCCACAATGTGATTTTTTTTCCCACTTTGGTCCAAAAGCATAAGTGTGACTTTTTGCTTGAAAGGCCACAGTAGCAGGGAATCAAACTCCCCTCTCATCACTACAAAGTAGAGGGAGACATGTGTTCCCTTCCCTGAGCCATCCCCGTTCAGGTAGGCTCTCGCACACAGCCGGTACCCGCAGCGGCTGGTGTAGAAGGGCTGGCTGAATATGGAGAGGACGCGGCCTTCCACTGCTTCCTTTTTCTTCATCTTGTAGTCTGTGATCTTCCAGATTAATTTCCCATTGTAGCACGTGCCTTCCAAAAGCTTGAAGCGTTCTTCGTTTTTATTGAGCTGTGCTTTGTGAATGTTGATCTGGAGATCGTGTTTGCTGGACTGGCCTTCCAAAACAACTAGGGGAGGAAGAGAGAAACGTTTAGTAAACTAAAACTGTCAGAGCACTGGATACAAAGAGCAACTGGACCCAAGATGTCACTATCCAGCAGGACTTGGACAGGCTCAAGAAGGGGCCCATATGAATCTCATGAGGTTCAACAGGGCCAAGTGCAGGGTCTTGCACCCAGGTTGAGGCAACTCCTGGTTGGGCTGGGAGATGGAGGGATTGAGAGTAGCCCTGAGGAGAAGGACCTGGGGTTGTGGTGGATGAAAGATTGGACATGACTCGGCAATGTGCGCTTGCAGCCCAGAGGCCAATTGTATCTTGGGCTGCATCCAAAGGAGCATGGCCAGCAGGTCAAGAGAGGCGATTCTGCCCCTCTACTCTGGAGTCCTCAGTACAGGAAAGACATGGACCTGTTGGAGAGGGTCCAGAAGAGGGACACAGAAATTATCAGAGGAATGGAGCACCTCTGCTATGAGGAGTGGCTGAGAGAGTTGGGGTTGTTCAGGCTGGAGAAGAGAAGGCTCTGAGGAGACCTTGTTGCTGCCTTTCAGTTCTTTTAAGAAGGGTCTATAGGAAATCTGGGGAGAGACTTTTCAGCAGGGCCTGTTGTGACAGGACGAGGGGTGATGGGTTTGAACTAAAAAGAGGGAGATTCACGCTGGATGTGAGGGCTGGATGTGAGGAAGAAATTCTTTAGAAGGAGGGTGGTGAAACACTGGCACAGGTTGCCCAGAGAGGTGGTGGATGCCCCATCTCTGGAGACATTCCAGGCCAGGCTGGATGTGGTTCTGGGCAACCTGATCTAGGTGAAGATGTCCCTGCTCATTGCTTCCAACCCAAACTATTCTGTAATTCTATGATTCTATGAAACTGAGCTACTCGAGCCTGAGCACAGGCTATGAACTAGTGTTACCACAGCTGTAAACTTCTTAAAAATGTAACTGCAGCTGGTAGTTGAACAAGGAAAACTAGTAACTACAAACCAGATTTAATGCCTGAATATGAATAGCACGACTGCTTCCATCACAGGGCACCAGCCTCAACAAGGCCAGCTCTCTGCCCCTGCAGTGCCACAGGAATTCGGGGGCACACAGCACACACCACCATGGTTTGGTCTCAGAAAGCAAGAAGAGCTGCAATTGAGTGACCATAGTACCAGAGTCTCTACTTAGCCAGGAAATCAGCAAAAACCCCACACCTGTGCAGAAAAGGATGGGAAGTCCCAACATACCCAAGCGCTGATCGTATGCCTCCATCAGGGCAATCTTCTGTTTTACATTTTCAATCATATCAAACAGAGGTTGCAAGTCTAATTTACTTTGCTGCTGGTTTGCCATCTGTATTAGCTGTTTCACTTGTGACTCCAGGCGTGCAGATTTGTCCAGGTGACTGGCCAGAGCCTTCCCAGTTCATGCCATTGGAAGAGGGGGGAAAGTGGAGACAAGAGGCATCCATAAGATCAGCCATTTCATTTAAAACGAGATAGAGAAGTCTTTAGCATGTCAGCAGTATCAGCTGTACAATGTGTTCCAAGTGCTCTGCTGCCTTAGGAACATAACCCAGTGCTCCTCCATCATTAATTCAGCACATTTACTGGCTGAGAAGCCATCCCTCATTCAGACCCATTCACACTGCATCACTTCACGCAACTGATTATTCACATTTACACCTGCATATTTGCCATGAGGATGTGACCAGGAGGATTTGTACAGTCCTTTTTGCTCTAAACTTCTCTGTTGGTTAACATGAAAAAACAACAGACAACAAGAAGGGCTTGGGAAGTGTCTGGGAGATTTGTTACTGCCCTGCTATTAATGACAGCTATTACTGGAGAAATGTATTTCAGGATGCAAGAAAGCAATTGGCAAAACAGACAAAACCAGCGTCTCACCTGTGTGCTTACCATCAAGTTGTTATTTTTACCAAGCAGTTGTGTAAACTGCCTGAATTCTTGCTCACACTTTTTAATGGCCTCTGCTAGCTGCTGGATTTTAATCTCTTTACATTCCAGGCTCTTATACAGGTCAGTTATCTATTGGATGGAAAGAACAGAGTGAAAACGTTAAGGCACACCAAAACATACAACAATCAAATTAAGACATATGTGACCATATAGGAGAAAGTGGAAGAGTTTACGATGCAAAGCCTCTAAGGTAGCTAGATAAAGCACTATCCATGATTCACAGCTCATGGATAAGCACTGGCAAGAACTGAACATGAGGAAATCATACTCTTTAATAGATGTGTGTGGGGGCAGGCACAAAGAGACTCATTCCCTCTTATCCCCATCACAATGAGCCATTTGGCTCTATGGTAGAATAGTACGTGCACACATGTGCATGTGTGTTTCTATGTGTGTATATGCATTTATTATGGCTTTTTCTCTACCGAGGTCTAACCAGTAAAAGACTAGTCAATGAAGGATACTAACTCCAAAATCAAGTTGTAGCACTTTGGGGCACTTATTTCTAGTGTAAACAAGCAAAACAGTAAGTCACCCATCAGTCTGGATGCATTCGCCTTGGTAGGATTGGGTGTACACCCAGTGTCACCTGCTGGGAGCCTCAGAAATGATCCTGAGTGGGAAGTGCTTGCAAATGGCTCTGCACGACTCTGTGCTGCCACTATAGAGGGGGTGTCTTGGCCATCTAAATGCTCCTTTATGAGCAATCTGACTGGCCACTGAAACTTCAAAATGCTTCCTCTCCAAACCTCGTACCCACTGTAAGCAAAGACTGAAATAAAATGAGGTGAGCAATGCAATGATCCTCCCACTGTGCTTGGGGGAGAATATACGTGCCTGAGCCCAGAGAGCTTTCCATCTAATTGACTGACTTGACTAGAAGAGCTTATTCTGTCTCCTGAGGCGTGCAAAGATAACAAAAACAGTCTTTTACAATGTGGCTGAGCAAAACCAGGTAACAAATGCAGAATCATCCTCCAACCAGCCAGGAACCTCCGAGAAATGCTTGTTAAATACGACTTACCTGCTCTTCCAACTGGGAGTTCTTGTCTAAAATCTGCAGTATGTGCTCCCGCAGGGCACTGTTCTCATGATCAGCAAGTTTCCCTCTTTTAACCTGAGTGAGGCAGAGGCGGGAGTCAAACAACAAAACAATAAGATATGCAGATTTGTGAAGCTGTTAGGAAAATATTAACTGATCAAGCACTTAAAATGTCTCCTCTGTGCCTTGACAGTGAGGGAATGGCAGACCTGATTCCCTAGTGCAGCATCTGAGCCAGTACTAGAAATGGTTGTGAAAGAACAAGAAACGGTTACTCTAGTTAATTGTTCTGAATGGTTTGGGAGACAAATTGCAGCCCCAGTACAAAGATGTATAAACTGGTACCTTCACAAGACAGCCGTACTGCTTATATGGGCAGTCCACTTCCACCTCGGGACACACAGTGTGGTGCTTTTCAGTCTGCAGGTATGAACAAAGAAACTGGTTAGGAAAGAAACATTAAGTAATTTGCTGCACTGATAAAGCCTGAATGCCTGTATACAGGGTGAATAAAGGCCAATGTCATGACACTGATCGTTTGGAGAGCAAAACGAATGTTCTGAATCAATAAGCAAGCCAGATATTATTCCACACTGCAAAATGCCAATAGTTTGCAGTAACCAAATAGCTCACTTCTAAGGTGAGACATATACCTCTTTTAGGACTGAACAAAGAAAATACTTAGAGCAGTGAAGTTTTATGGGAACGTTGGTTACTGGAACCACCAATGGGGTCTGCAACGTTTCAGCCTTCATAAATGTGTGTGTGATCTGCTGAATCACAGTACAGGAAAATAGTAATAGTACCTCCTTTTTCAGGATTGTTTGGGAGCAGTTGTGGAGACAAGGCACAGGATAATCAGGACAGTCGTTTTCCTCATGATTCTGGGGAGAAAGAAACAAAACAAGGCAATGGGTTGCAGTTTTGTAAAGTAATGTACACAGAGGAAGCTATGCAAAAGGTAATGCCAAACAACACAGGTGCCAGCCCCATGTGCAAGCATGTGCAAGGCGCAAGCACCACTGTGAAGGTGCTGAGGCGCTGGCACAGGGTGCCCAAAGAAGTGGTAAATGCCCCACCCCTGGCAGTGTTCAAGGCCAGGTTGGACACAGGGGCTTGGAGCAACCTGCTCTAGTGGAAGGTGTCCCTGCCCATGGCAGGGGGTTGGAACTGGATGATCTTAAAGTCCTTTCCAACCCAAACTGTTCTATGATTTTATATCATATTGTTGTTCATAAGAGAGCAACAGTAATTGGTATTACTTAAAGCACATTTATTATACTTTTCCTTCAGCTACTCAGCCAAATTTTGCTTCAGGAGTTAAGTCCCATTGCAGTGCTGGCAACTTTTCACTCAACAACATGAAGAGGAAACACCTGCTATGGATTCCCAGGGAATGCTTTTCAGTCTTACCTTGATGTTAACCAACACCACGTATTTGTTACAGTACTGACACATTTCTTCTCTAAATTTACAGTGCTGGCTCAAGTGCTCTTCCAAGTCTTTCCGAAGAATTTGGTCACAACATCCATCATTGGTGCATGGCACACTTTCGAACAAACACTGCTGGAGATGCTCCTGCAACGTGTAACAGCGAATTAAACCCCAAAGAATTCCATCACATCTCCAACAGACCCACAGAGACAGTCGGCAGTTTGGTAACATACAAAACTCCAAATGCTCTTTCCTCCATAAACCACCTTCTTTTCCAACCTCAAAACTGAAGAAAATGTGAAAATTTGGAGACTCCTTTGTTTGACTTCTACTTTTTGCTCAACTGAAATGCTGAAAAAGGCCCAAATGCACAGTCTTGGCAAGTTCTCTCGAACCAACCATCACGTGGTGCCTAGGCATACAGAAGGTATGTAGAGCTACTGTAGATAAACTAAAGCTACATAAAGCAAATGGTTCTTATTAAACAAATAACCTAAGGCAAAGCTAGAACAAGCCACAGTATTTTGAGCTTAACATTTGTTACTTACAGCGTGTAGCTGAGTTATAACCTTTGTACTTAAACCACATTGCTACAATAAGTCTGAAGACAATCCCTGGAATTTAGATTTTCATAAATACACAGAGTTTGCATGAAAATCAAATTTCCAGCTTGGATCAGACTAACCTGGTACCGCCCCAGCATGATTTTTGAGTTGCAGTTAGGAATGTTTTTGCAGAACACGTGCAAGTTGAGAACTTCTCTTTTACAGCAGTTGTCTTTGAATACCTGTAAAGGAAACAAACCAGCCTTCACATGTGGTCACGTGTGAAAAAGCAAAACATCACAATAAGTCTTTTAAGGACACAAGTGTAGACTCTGTGTGATTCTTGATGATTCATATTGAGAATGTATACTAAAAATAGAAATTAACACATATATGGATTTTCTAATAAGCAGAGAGGGTTTTTTACCAGATAGTTATCCCACAAATGCTGATCCATCCCACAGCCAGCAAGATTAATAGCTCAGGAGCTATAAAACCACTGCCAGAGCCTGCCTTTATTGAGAAGAAAGCAGCTGGAGCTGATGGGCCCCAAAGGCCAGACTAGCTCTGTGCATGCTCCTCCGACGCACAAGTAGTGCAGCGTGCCTTTGGGATGGCGATGCTGCTGAGCTACCCCTTCTCTAGGCTCTGGGAAACAGCACTGTTCCCAGCTGTGTGTGCAGAAGCAAATTAAGCCCCTAGAGCAAACTTCCAGTCTTATTTAGAGATCTTCCTTTAAGAAGCATTCTAAAGCTGCTCGCTGGTGCACTGCTGCTGTCAAAAGTTTGCACCAAGTGGAAGATAGTGAATGAAAACCAAAACTCATGTGGACAGTGTGACTGCAGCTTCCTGTCAGGAGTAGGAGAGAGAGGAAGGAGACATTTGATTTCACTGGAAAATTCATTCTAGCAGGAACAAAGATGTAGCATACTTTCAAGCTTTGGCATGGATATAAGGACAAATGAATACAGTAATAAATATTAATACATTAATAAATAATAATAATAATGAAGAATCAGTAGCTTGCAAAATTAGAAGCATGAACTTATCTTTTCCTCTGAAAAGTTACCCACAAGTAAATTAAGTCTGCAAGGTTAAGGAGATATAATGGCAATAGTAAAGGCAACAAATTATAACCAAGTGAAAACAAAGACAAGATGATGCAGTAAGATGGGGCATTAAAAAGGCAAGTCACTAAACTCTCCACTAAACATGACATCTGATGACTAGGGAAGATTTAAAGCTTTGTGAAACTTTTCAGCACTCTCCTGGAAGTACAGAAGACTAAAATGAAATAGCTTCAGAGCACGAGATGTAAAATGAAGCTTTAGCTCCATACCCACACTTCCATTGTGGGAGAGCACCACTGAACAGACTGCTTCCCTTAGCATCAGTTCAGAGACCAAAGCTGCTCTGCCCCAAGGTCTAACAGACTAAAAGCCAACTTGTCCTCAGCTGTCTTGCCTTTTCCATGCAGGTGTTGGCTGCTGAAGTAAAACTACAGCCACTTACCTCATGCATTTTTATTGTCTCTTTGTCGACAGGACAGGTGGGTACTGCGTTCAGTTCTCTAGATCAACAGAAGAGTTGTGTTATCCCACAGAAAAATTGATTTATTTAACCTCATTGGGCCATGCTAGAATCTGACTCTGGCAGAAGTCAATACTGGATACCATAAAACCCAGAAAAAGGGCTTCAAAATCACTTTAGTCTGCCAACTATGCAGCCAAATTCTGCCCATAGCACTGAGAGGGCATTAAGCAGCAACAGTGGATATATAACAGAAAGCAAAGTTTGTCCTGTGAGTGCTGATAAGATGGGTTTTAGTTAAGAGGACTTTGTCACTCTCTGGCCATCATGTCATATCTAGAAAAAGTCCCATTGTGTGTGTTAAACCCCGTCTTTGCCTGGTGCAAGCCTTGCTACACTGCTAACAGGAGATCTAATGGCCCCTGTCTCAAAAGGCTTCCAGAAGTCCCACAGTAAGAGATGGGAAAACACTTCCTGAGGCAGTGTGAAGGGGAGGCAGCCCAGGGAGAGAAAGCAGCAAACATGAAGCATGTAACAGGTAAATGGCGACATCCATCCACACAAACTGGCTCCTCTGCAGCCTTCAGGGCCAAATCCTGCCCTCGGGTACACCAAGCAGTACATAATGCATTCCTAGACAGGGCTGTCAGGTAAACTCACTTGTACCTGCAGCTAAATCCCAAGCAGATGGATGCCAGCAGCCTTGTGACCTGACTCTGGTATCAGACAATACTGCCATCAGTTTTAGAACTCCCCTAAAATCAAAGAAATTACAGAGAAGCAGATGAAAATAGCTTAATCTAACCAGTGGTGCTGACACTGTGAGATGTTAATGCCACAGATTCGTGTGAATGGCACGATGCTAGACTTACAGATTGAAACAGCACCTCATGGGGTAGAGCTTAAGCTTACAACTGCTTTACTCCGACTTCCCTGTGGTTGCCAAAGTATTGCGGGTAAGGTCTTTAAAGACACCTTTAAGCACGCAGGCACTGAGTCCAACAGAGTCTTTCCCCCAACTCCTTCAGTGTTATCTGTGGCCCTCACTGCTGATCTGTAGAAGGAACTGACTTCTTCTGAGGAGGGGAGCTTGTGGCTGCAGGAGGAGATTAATAAATAATAATAATAAGGATGCACTGACCTCAAAGCAAGGATGCACTGCTGGCAAAAGCGGTGCCCGCACCCCGTCTGGTGGGGGTTGCGAAGGACGAGGTGGCAGTAGGTGCACTTGTACCGGTCTTCCAAGGCTTCCACAAACTTGTAGTCAGCATCAGGCTGGAAGTCCAGGGAGACGGCGCTGGAGGAGTTCTGGCGCGTGAGGATGCCCGAGAGAGCAGCGGGTTCGTCGCAGGCCATGAGAGCTGCACTGGGAACCGGGCACAGGAGGAATCCCTTCCAGCATTCACCACGCACCGTAGCTACCGGTTGCAGCAGGGGGGTGTCATCTGCAGCAGGGTGCGACAGGTTTCAGAGGGAAATGAGGCGCCAGCTATGGAAGAACAACAAACAGAACAGTGGTGACACGACAAGCGTCACAGCACACTTTGGAAGAGTCCCACAGTCTGACTATTAGTCTGTAGAACAGAGATTTTCATGGGTTCACATTTTCCTGCAGCAGCTCTTAGTCTCAAAACACTTCCAAGAGTCACAGGCATGGTTGGGAAAGCAGAGGCCAAGTCTCGGCCCTAATCCATTAGGAAACTCTACACTTAACATAGAGCCCATCCACAGGAACATCACCAGTTCACTGCAGTGGTTCAAGCAGGGGATAGCTTTGTGGTTCACAGCAAGGAGCATACAAAAAGGCAGCAAGAGGGTTTTACCTTCAGTTTAGGTGTTACAGAAATCCAAGCCTCTTAACTTGACATCTTCCTTTTTCCTCATTTATGGCAGGAAACTCTAATCCTACTTTTTTCACTTAGTTCTGTGCAAGTTCTCAGCTCTGTTAATCCTGCCTGAAAGAGGGGGTGGAAAACAAAAAAGAAAAGCAAGATTGTAATCAGAAGTTTTCCTCTCGAGCTACCAAAGCTCACACACAGCACAAGAATGCAACGTTAATGTTCTCAGAGGAAAATAACCGTATTTTTCCAGCCCTAAGTCACAAACCTTGAGATGTGTCACCGGTCCCTCAATCCCGCAGTAGTCTGGGGCTTTTTTATTGCAGGTAGCTCAAGACCCAGAGCCACTCTGCTTTTCGTTCCTCGCAGCTTTGCCTTCAGAAGACATTTGTTCCTTACAGGATGTGTACAAAAGCTCCGAAGCTCTCAGGTGGTTTCAGAGGGGAAGTGCTCAGTTCTGTAGCTGTGCTGTGGGATGCTCTTTCTCCTCTGTGTGCATCACCCACCCTGGCAGTCACTTGAATCACTCTTACTGGCATCAGCACCTTCCCAAGAGCTCCGGCTTAGCTCCTGTAAGGCCACTGGGAGGATCTGCTGCTTTCGCAGGGAAGCAGGGTCAGCACATCACCATTAGTAACCTTAAGGCTGGCATGAAGCAGTCTGCCAAGTACTGACACATTGCCTACCTCCTTGCTGCAGTGGATTCCTGGCCCTTGAAAGCAGCAATTACTTCTGTGCTACACACAGCTCGAGCACTGCCACAGACCACCTTAGGCTTCAGAAAGCGACATCCATTTTCCTTTCTACTTTAATACTCCATATTGGGTGAGGAAATCCTGTGGACAGATAAAATACCCCATTCAAAAACAAGCCAAAGCTCTTAACCAACCTCATTCGCAGCAGAAGTTTATGTGCTACTGCAACTCAGCACCCTTGTTCATGGTTGTACACAGCATTTACTTGCCCAGCTTATGAGAGCCTCCCTGCCCTCCACCAGGCTGAATGTCAGACTTACTCCAGCACAGCTGATCATCTAACATCAGTAACCCACAGGAATACAAACCCTGGTCATATTCCAGGCATAAAGACTTATTATTGCAACTGATGTTTGCAATAATACAGTTTAATCCCTCCAAATGAACAGCTTCAAACCAGAGATGAGTGTCCGCGTCACTCCTTTTCTCCTCTGAAAATGGGGTTCCCGGTTCTGATGCTTAATGGGGAGCAGTTCTATTTTCCTCATGTCAACCGGAGACGCTAAAATCAGCCTGAGATTAACAGCCTCGTGCCTGGGCTGCCTCGGTGGCAGAGGCCAGCAGCAGAGCCACTGCTGTCCCAAAGGCAGATGGAGAGCTGCCACCATTACCTTCCACAGCGAAGGCTGCCTACGGCACCGGGCTCCTACGAACTCAGCCTGTCAGCAGTCAGTGAGAACCCTGAAACACGTCTCCTTCCTCTCTCCCATCTACATGGCATCCCTGAGCCCTGCTGCCCTCCAGGGCTCGCATCATCTGACGGTATGGTTTAGCATGTTAACACCGCACTGTTTAAGAACACACACACAAAGCCATGTTTTACCTCTAAGTGCCTACCTTAACTCCACAAGTACTTCCAGCTGGGGTGAACAGTGTTACAGATGTTTTAGGCAACAAAGTTATGGGATACATCAAGAAGAAACACAGTCAGGAGCCCAAAACCCCATCCGGAAACTCCTTGACAGCTCTCGCTGCTCCTTCAACCACATTTATTCCCATCTCTTCCTGCAAGGAGCGCTCTTCTGTGGTGCACCTTCCAACTCCCTTACTGAAATGAGAGCCCTCATCTCCTTAAACACCTTCATGACACACCCAACCAGATCCCATTCCTGAAGATGGGACTCTCGGTGTCTCCATGAGAGCACTTTCTCTACCCCAGCCTCGCTCAGGACCATGTTGCACGGCAGTGAGCACCTCAGGGCACCACAAAGAGCACTTCAAGCAAAAGGCAAGAACAGAAACCTCTGGTCGACTGTGAGGCATCCCCGCCCATGGCAGCGGGTTGGAACTGGATGAGCTTTAAGGACCTTTCCGACCCAAACCAACCTGTGATTCCGTGACTCAGCTTCCAGTGTCTGTGCTCTCTGGACTGAAACCAAAGGGAAACCATCAGGGGAAAAAGTGCTTTTTAGTGACAGCAAGAGCACACCAATGGTTAACTGAATCAATTTCCTGCTTACGCTAATGCTTGGCCCACATAGGAGACAATCTGCTTTCGCTTCTGCCTCTTCACAGCCAAGAGCAATGGGAAGGCTCCTTTCTTTGCATACACTGCAATTTTTCAGCATGTGTGTGAGCTGTAATGCTGTTTTTAAAGCATTAGAGATTGGCAGGCTCATGCTGCATAAGGATCCTCTTGTGGCAGATGCACAACACATGTGGGAAAGGGATTTTCATTGCCACTCCACTGCAACAGCACACACATAGAAACCAATCTGTGGGCACTGAAAATCTACATGTAAAAAAATATGGATTTCCATATACTGAAATAAATAGAATTAATTCTGACAACACATAGAAGAGTAGCATGAATCACTATGAGCTAAGCCCAAGTCCTATAGACAGCTACCAAAGAGTGGGAGCTCAATGGCAGTGCAGTACAAATTGCTCCCAGCTGCAGCTTCCTCCCATTTCCAAGCTTCTGGAACAACTCTTTCCATCATGATGTTGTTCAGAGATGCTTCAGCCTCCCTGGGAGTAATCCAAGGGGGAGAATTGTCATAACAAAACCAAACTTTCTTATATATTGGCTGTGCTGCTTTAACTGGCCCCACACCAAACAGCACACCAAGAACACGCTCCACACTTAGCACATCCTACTGCTCAGAAACTGAGCAAGGCATGAGCAGAACAGGATAATAAAGAGAAAAATCAGCATGGGCATGGCTTGCTATAATGTAAAATCACATTCGTATATTAAAAGCCGTGTTCAGACAGGTCCCCTCCAGCAGTGCTGCTGCCTGTCCATGCCACCAGCAGCCAGAATGGAGAGAAGTGGTGTGCGATGCTGACACCACATTGAAATATGGTGGAGAGATTACATTCTTTTAGCCATGAAAACAGGCTGCACACAGGGAAAACCATCCCTGTAACGTAATCGCTCTTTTAAAAGAGAGTATGTTTCTCCTGTTTTCTCTCACATGCAGCCAAGCCACTGCAAAGGTCCACACTGAGCTACAAGAGCACCACCACAGCAGGCTGCAGCACCTCCAGGACAGCAGACCCGAGGCACAGGCACTGAATGCTACCCCATCTTTTAGACTGAGAAAAGCAAACACGTGAGTTGTTATCACAGATTTGGTCATCACACGTGGACGAAAAGACAGGGTCCTTGGTCTCGGTGCCCAGCAAACAGGCTGGGAGCACACCTTCGCCAGGTTCACTGTGAGAGGGGAGGGTAACGCTCAGCTACCCTCCAGGATTGGGGTATTGCTCAGTAACAAGCACCATGATCCTTTCCTTACTTATAATGCTTCCATGAAATACCTTGAATAAAAATGACACACCTATGTCCCTGTGCTCCTACCTCTAGTTCAGCTCTATTGCTCTGCCCTAAGGCACTTGTTGGGGACAAGTCTTAGAAGATACCCTGTCCCTCCCTCTGGAAATATTCTACCTTTTATGGAGCACCTGAACTGGGAGCCTTAGTCATGGTGGGGAAAGTTCTGTGAATTTTAGAGGTCTATGATCAATTCACTTCACTGGGAGGTGAGAGGCGGAAACACGGTGGAGGGGAACACACCTTGCATTAAAATGACCCTCTCCAAGCTGCCTTTTAAACAAGGTAGACTAGCTGCCTCCAGTATTTCTAATTCAAAATAACACAGTTATATGGTTAATTGCTAATATAAGGACCTCCACAAACATGCTGCGTTTTGGGGATAAGAAATTATGCCCCAACTTCTAACATACGGAGCAGAACAGGTAACAAAGCTTGCTAAAGTATGTCTAAAAATGTCTATACGCTTTGAAATACCTATTTAAAACAGAGCAGACTACATGGAAAACAGCACATGATGACAAATGATATCACTAAATGATATTCCAACCCAGGAAGAGTTACAGCCACAAAATGCAGAGTCCCCATGGGGGAGAAGGACCCTGGTGGCATCGGTTGTGTCCCCCAGCCCAGAGGGAAAGGATCCCCTATTGCACCAACACAAACCCATCAGTGACACTCAGGGCTCACTCCTGCTTCACCTGAAGCCTCAGGAGCTGCTCTGCTGTTGTCCTAATCACTTATAAACCACGGTGCAGTGACCAGCTTATACCCAGGAGAGAACATTTCTAACAGCAATAATTTCCTCCCGGATACATGCCTGATGCCCCGCAGGGGATGTTGCTGCAGAGGGCAGCAGAACAAATGTGTTTTCTTTTGTATATAGAAAATATGATCCAATTCAAACTCTGGTATTACCTTATTCTCAAAGCACTGTAAAACCTCACTAAACAAGCATCAGTTTGCTAATCTCCATAGGCAAATTTTCACTAAGCAGAGTAAGACAGTGGGGTTTCCTTTGCATAGAGTTCCAGTCAAGCATTACAATAAATCCCCTTTGAGATTCATTGGGTTTTTAAGGCATAGATTATAAGACAGATAGCATCTTAAAACAGTTTTTGAAACACACTCTAACAACTAATGAAGTATGTCTGGTGCTGAGGTAGGTTTGATTTTACAGGCTTATCTTCTACACCTTCTCTTTTCCCTGCATGTCCTAATCATGAACTAATGAATTTTTCAGTATCATGAATTCTCTCTATATCTAATCAACACAATATTGTTACAGGAAGATGGAAAACTCCTGCCTTAAAATAATCTCCTTCACAGCTTGAGAATAACTTTGTTCCCCTAACTTCTGTAGCGATACCTGGGTGTTTTACCACCTTCCCAAGCACCAGTAGGGATTTTGGCACCACCGCTCATCCCTATGACACCCTGTCACTGCTTTGCTGCTTCAGGGGGTGAACTCTGCCCCTGAGATCTTGCAGGGTCTGCAGCCTTCCCCCTGTGCAGCCCTGTGTGCCACAGTTCACCCTTGAAGAGCCCTAAAGAGAGGAGGAACCATACTAGCAACGTCAGGCTCCTGCCAGCATTAACAAGAGAGCATTTGGTAAAGCCATACCTGAGAACTGTCGCTGGTCCTCAATGGGGAGAAAATGTGAGAGCGAGTGCAAGAGAGCACGCCTGCATGAGCTTTGTGGTTAAAACAACAGCATGAGCACTTTAAACCAGCAAGGCAGTGGAAATCCCCCAGCATAGCTTTGAAAAGATCATGTCTAAAAGTGTTTTAAAAGCGTTAGGATAAAAGGCAAGCCATTGGAAAGTGTTTTTCCTCACTGCATTGATGTAGGGACTGCAGATTTTGCCATCCGAAGCAACACAAGATAACCAAGAACTTTTCTCATCGTTCTTATCTGGGATACAGAAGAGTTTTCACCTCTCACAAAAGGGGTGAGCAATGTGCCCAAAGAAAAAAAGACAAGGGGAGCAGGAAACACATAAGGACGTAAGGAAAACCCAGGCCCAGCCCTGTGAAACCCTCCACTGTGAGCCCCTGGTGGTCCCGTTGGTGGCAGGAAGCAAAGGGACAGCTCACAGGAGAAAAGGCACTGGCAAAGGGTGTCTCATGCTACGGGGCTGCAGGGGCATTTCACATGTAAACCAGAACTCTCTGACTGAGAGAAAACACATTTCAAGAAAATGATGTTTATATTTAGGTTTGTAATAATTTAAGTGGCTACAAACCCTGATGATTGTGTAGCCTGAACTTCACTGTGCACACAGGATCCCTGGCAGCCTTCATCTGCACTGACTGTGTGCCAGCTTCCTTCCCCAGACCGAAGTGTGCTGTCCTCACAGCAGTGCCATGGGCTCCGTCCCCACTGGCTCCTTATTTGTGACTCCCCTCCCCTAAAGTAAGTTATCTTATTTTGAGTTTTTTCTATAAGGGATTTTCTATAAAAGCAGCAATTTCTAAGTCTCCCCTTACTTATTTAAAATACTACTTTTACAAAGAAAGCTTCTGTTCTATCTTGCAGTAAACATAACACATACCCTCTCCAGCCTTGCCCTCTAACTGAGCTTGCTCCCAGCGCATTTCTAACCTATTTCAATTCCCACCTCCCCTCCCAGGAGGCATCTCAACCTACTGTGTGTTTTCCTGAACCTTCCCTAAAGCTCTGGCACAGACAAGTCAATGCTGAAGCCAGTGGCAAAGGGAAAGGCATACTCCTTCTTTATGGTATCAATTAAATGGGTCCAATCTGTATTTCTATAGGCAGCCTAAGCTTCTACAATCAGGCTTTTTAAACCAGAAGATAATCTTTCACCCACGTTCTCAGGGTGCATCCTGGTCAAGCTGGTCACTGTGCACAACCCCCGCACAGGCTGGCATCAGCACAGCAGACCAGCTCCTACGAGGGTTCTCCTTGAACCTGGCAGGTCAGGAGGAGGGATGGATACAAGTGGTTTAGCTGGGAGGAGGCAGCGCTGCAGAAAGCATCCTGCTCTGTGAGCAGAGCTCCAGGAAGCACCATCTGCTTCTGGGAAGCTTTGGGGAAAACCCCAAATGGAGAAGTTGAGTAGGAGCAGGATCTTAATGTTAAACAATCTCACTCTGAAGATGAGTGGAGAGCAACAGGCTGGTGTCATTGTTCGTGGGCAGCCCTCGATCTCCTCAAGTGACAACAGCAGTGCTGAAACCTCGACCAAGTTTCGAGCAGGCTCAAGGAATGACGATGAGTGAAAAGACAGACAGCAATGGCATTTAGGAAACAGGATGAAGGAAAAGACAGACACAAGAACATAAAGAAAGAAGTAACTGAAATGAGGAAACATGAAGGGATAGACAGCAAGAGAACTAACAGGTTTTCCTTTCTTTTTTTTTTAGTGTCTTGGAGCCAAAGTGAAGGCCTCACTTGTCCTGACAAGTAATAGGCCATTACATATTTTGCAGAACTAGGTCTCTGGGGCTTTTAAGTTCACGTCTCCTCCCCTGTCCCAAGGCAATACACTGTTCACGACCACAGCTGCTTTGACCATTGAGTTGATTTGGCCATGAACAAGGCATAACAGAGTATTTTCCACCCCTGACCCTTTGACTTAGTCTTAATGAAAAACTTAATCTGCATGTATAGAGAAGCCTATGAATCAACTCAATGGTTGTTCATCCTGATTACTAGGAAGAACTCATATCTTGCTAAGGCTGGCCACCCTCTTCTTCTGATGTGTTCCCTTGTCCCAGGGGTAAACCATTCCCCCCGCTGCAGCCTCAGGAATTAATGAGTGCAGTGGGTTTTGCTCTAATGCACACATATATTTGACAACATATGGACACACATTTTCCTAGTCATGATACTCACTGAAAAGGTGATTACTTACATCGACCTTAAGCATCCAACCCCGCTCTTGCTTTTGGCACCAGTTTGAGCTTTATTGCTCCCACCAGCGAACAGTGTCGCTGGTTTTAGTAACCTCAAGGTGCATCTCAGGCATCACCAAGGTGTATATTCACAATTCCTCAGTGAAAAACTGCCATGAAACAAGGTTTAATGTCAATGACAGCGAGACAGACAAATGGACAAGGGCTTTTTTCTTTATATAGTGCCCAGTAGCCTTCCAATACCTAAAAAAGGTCTGCAGGAAATCTGGAGAGGGACTTTTACAGAGGCTTGTAGGGACAGGACAGGGGGGAATGGCTTTAACCTGCCAGAGGGGAGATTCAGATTATATCTTAGGAAGATAATCCTTCGTTATGAGGGTGCTGAGGCGCTGGCACAGGGTGCCCAGAGAAGCTGTGGCTGCCTCATCCCTGGCAGTGTTCAAGGCCAGGTTGGACACAGGGGCTTGGAGCAACCTGCTCTAGTGTGAGGTGTCCCTGCCCATGGCAGAGGTTGGAACTGGATGATCTCAAGGTCCTTTCCAACCCAAACCAGTCTGGGATTCCATGATGATTCTATCTTTCGTCAAATATATGATCTGGCAACTGTCTGTACCTGCTGTCTCTAAGACAGTATTAAGAAGCCCTTGACTTCTGTTTCTTTCATAGCAGGGGCCACATTCCAGTTTCAAGCACATACATGTAGCAGACAAGACTGAAAACCACACGACTTAGCACAGGTCTGATCATTGCATGTCTCTCAGTGACTACTTTGGGAAAAACTGCTTTGCAGATTGTTCCTTTCCTTGAGCTTTGGTTGACACTTGGTGGCTTCGTGTAGTAATTCTACTACTAATAAATAACCTTAAGATTTCAATATTATCTTCTTCAAAATAAGGACACAGCAATGTACTTACCCTGAGAGAATCCCTGTATGCAAATGTCAGCATATTACACACAAAACCTTGCTTTATCAGTCCCCCCAACAGAGACAATCACACTTTACAGAGCAGTCTGGGCAGTCCCATATCAAACCCGCTGCGGTTTAGGGCACGCGGTTTCTCACACACTTGTTTGTTTGTTGCAAGACTGAGCTGGGGAGACCATGGAAATTTCTGCAACACTTTTATTAACAACACACATGACTCAAGTTTTCTCACCTTCCCAAGCCCAGTCATCCAGCGGGGTGAAGAGCTTCTTTCCTGGGCTGAGGGAAGAGGATGGAACAACCAACCACACAGTGCAGCCCAGAGCGGTACAGATAAGGGACTGACAGCCAAGAGTGTGAATATTAACTCTTCACAGTCATTTGCCAAGAAACTTGGGCAGAAAAGAACCAGAAAGCAAAAGAAGCGGTGGTGAAATCCTCACCACAACTCAGGGCCCAGACCAAGGGGGTGCTGCAGGACCCCAGCTCTGGGCAGGCCACTAACTGCTGCCAAGAACCAGGGAAGGAACCTGCCTGTACCACTACAGCCACCACCAACTGCCTCAGGGAGCTCAGGGGAGAGGTTACACCTCATACAGACTCCTTGCAAGGACAGAGAGAGGAACACCTCTCCGTAGGCAACTATTATATTGGTGATAAATAACATATATTTATCTAGAATCAAAGGGTCAGACAAAGAGTTGGAGAAGGGGCTATAGGTCAGCTTAAAGATGGGACACAAATAAAGCCCAGGCGATCAAGCACCCTACAAGTCTGCAGCTGCCCACTGAGGGGGGTTGGCAAAGTGACACAAGCAATATGTGGCACGGAAAGAAAAGCTCCTGCCGAGCTTTGACAGCTGCATAAAACTGCATAAAGACTGATTCAGAGCCTGTAGGGTGAAATAAAGAGCTGTCTGTCTTCTGCTCTTTGCAATGACTTGAAATTCCTTTTGTCAAAGTCTCCAACAGCAGCTTTCTAGCTTCTAAATCTTCCCCCCTCCTGCATTTCATTCCTCATCCTCTACACTCCGCAGAGACTCCTGTGCCCTCCACAGTTTCTGTGAGCACCACAAGCTTTTCCTCCTCCCTTCCTGACTCTGAATCTTATCTTTCAACAGCTTGCACCTCTTCAGCTCAAGTTTCCTGCCCGTAGGTGTGCTGTGTTGCTGCAGACTGCCTTTGTGCAGAGCTGAACTTGGCCTCTCCTCCCATATCCTGGCTGTGGTTGACAACCAGCTCGGAAGCAGCCCACTGTCCCCAGCCTGACCAAGGGGCCTTCTTCTGCACAGCCCTGCAGCCTCCAAGCAGCCAGCCCGTGTTCCACTTAGGTCCGTAACCTTCGTCTCCCTCTTGGGCTTGAAGTGTTAATCATCTATGTCTCACCAAGTTCTCCTGCTTCATCTCTCTATATGAGATGCTTGTCCATGTACACAAATAAACCTCTTGTCCATCATCCCCCTCCTCTGGTTTTCCAAACACTCATTTCTCTTGAAATCTTTTGTCAGTTCACCCACCCAGGGTGCTGCCTCAGGGATCAGTTTCTAAACCACATCACCTTTCTGCCCATCTCTCCACTTCCCCATTGCACCAAAACCTCCTGACTCTCAAAGCCTATTCCAGGCTCCCTCCACTTGCCCCTGGATTCCCCCCTGCAATGATGTAAAAGCAGTTTCATCCCTGGTTTCACCTCTGGCCACATGATGACACCAGGCTCCACCACCTCCTTGTTACATATTTGAGCAAGTGCCTACTGGGAGGGCAGAGTTTTTTGAGGGGTATTAGCAGCCTGTTCTGCTTCCAGTGTTGTAAAACCTCCTTTGCCACGCAGCGGGGAACCACTGGCTCCTGACCATCACACTGGTGCAGAGGGTGGCACCGTCTCCAATTGCTCTTGCACACAGGCGCATCCCTCCCTTCCAGCATGAACTGTGTAAACTCCGCTCACCCGGCTCCCGGCACACCGGGCTCCTGGCCACAGCAAACACCTCCCCACGTGGCAGACATAAACCCAGGCAGTCGAGGCTGACAGCAGAGGAAGTGCCCCTGGGTGGTTTTAAGCCACAAGTGGAGCCCACCAGAACTCACACTAAAATCAAAAGCAACAGTGCGGTGCAGATGAAACGAGATGAAGTGGGGCATGGCCAGGCCAGTGCTCCTGCACAAGAGCATCCCAGAGCTCCTCAGTTCTACAGTCACCATTAAACCTACCTGCTCTGGGTAGA
>NW_009916788.1:0-424 GCF_000696875.1 Nestor notabilis | reverse complement strand
GTTTAAAAATACAAGCGTGTTCCTGCTGCCAGTCTGAGCCATGCCTGACCTGAATACACCCGGCTGTTTTTAGCACTGCACTGCACTCCTTTCACAGCCATCCCGTATTTATAAAACAGAAGTTATGAGGAAAGTTGTTCTTGGCTGGCACTGGGAAGGCGCAGCCAAGCGAACAAAAGGCAAAACGGTTCACGAAGTACAACAATAGGAGCTCTCCATTATCCCTTCTAAACCTGAAGGGTGTCGAAAGTATTTGGTCAAAGCCAACTGCCTCAGTACGCTGCCGGAGCGCTGCTAATCCGGGAAAACCAGGGGCCGGCTGGGTCTCCCTGCGAACAGACACACACGGAGGGGAAACTCCCTGGCCCCCAAGCGGAATCCAACCGGCACCATCGGGGATACTTGTTCCAGTTCCCTGCAATTC
>NW_009916787.1:0-15458 GCF_000696875.1 Nestor notabilis | reverse complement strand
GCCGGTCTCCGTCCCGCCAACTACGGCGGTGTCCGAGGAGGGACAAATCTCGGCGATGCGCGAAGCCGCCCTGCGGCGGACACGCCGGGGCTCCCTCCCGCCCGCACCCCGCTATAGACGGGCTTGAAGGAGGAGACGACCACCGCCTGCTTGGATCTCACTGCTTTATTCACAGACATCAGTTTTGCAGCTGCCCCGAGCCCCGCACCACCCTCAGGCAGCAAATCTTCCCCACACCTCCCGATTAATTAATTAATTAGTCTGTTAATTATGAAGCGCCTGCTCCCCACAGCCTCCCGCATGGCGAGGTAGGTCAGCGGTAGCCCAGCATGGCAAGCGGGGGCCCGCGGGGCACCAGCCACCAAGGACCAGCCCGAAGGTGAAGCTGTCGGTGAATGAGCGCTGCCAACTTGCCTGTTTTAGGGTTATTTTGAAGGAAAAAAGGCTCTGCTTCCCAGCAGAGTCCAGAATTCCCTTCCACCATACAGGTGTAGCTGCTGAATGGAAACAAAAGCGCTGACAGCCAAGTATGTAAAGATCCCCAGGAAAGTGTAGCACCGCGCTGCATGCAGAGCTTCCAAATTGCTTCCCAAAACTGGGTCCATCCCCTTAAGTATTTTCCCAAGTAGGGTACTGAGGCACAGAGAGGTTAATAACAAAAAACAAAACAACCAACTCGCTCCAAGCCATGTGGTGAGTCCAGTCAGAGCTCGAGGGAAGGCAGCGCTCCCAGCCCTGCTCCTGCGCGCAGGCACTGCTGCTTCCCAAGGGAAAGGGAAACATGCACACCCAGACCATGCCTTGGCATCAATAAGCAGCCTGAAGTGCTGGGGGAAGAACAGAGAGAGATGGGATGGAGAAACAGGCGTGGCAATGGAGATCCACCAAGCCCTGACTTCTCTGAAGCATCCCTATGGATTGCAGCAGGAGATGCTCCCAACAGCCACAACCTTTTGCATAGGTGTCAGCTTTTAGTTGCCATTTTCCATGTGGCACAAATGAGACACAATTGCCTCATGCCAGGACTATGGGACACACCATCCCAGTGGAGCAATCCCTGCCTGGCCAAGGAGCACAGACACAATCCCTGCAAAAGCCCAAAGCGCAGCAGGTTTGTGGAGTGTACAATGGAAACGGCTCTGCTGAGCATGAGGATGACACGTCCCTGTCACACTCAGCCAAGTGGACACAGGGACCAGAACAAAACATTTGGAATAACTGCTCCACGAGAGACCCAGCAGGATCCCGTGACAGCTTGGCGAAGACTGAAAAAGTCAATGAAAGAAAGCAAGAGAATCTCCAGCCCTTGGAAAACTTGTCATCTTGAATCTGAATTCTTTGGTGTTGTAGCCAGTCTGCCCTGGCTGTGCTGCTAGCACTCCTTGGCATCTTTGCAGTGACAAGAACTTAGTGGAAGCTTTGTTACTGCAAAGTTAACTTTGTTTTGCTTAGACTCTCTGTCGAGATAAATGTGCGTTTTCTACTGTCCTCGCTGCTCCACCCTGTGGCCACAAGTCCCCGCAGGAAGGCAGAGGGGAGTCACAGAGGGATGAGGAGAGGATTCCCAAGCATCTGCTGAGTGCTGTGACCACGAGCATGGGAAGGCTCAGCAGCATTATGGTGACCATTGAAAGAGGAACTAGTCCCAGAGATGGAAGAGAAGAAAGCCCATGAGCCTGGATGGCAGCTGCAGGGACATCAGGAGCCAGTTCTACAGCACTAGTGACCATAAGGATTTCTGCCAGCACAAATGCATCCAAGCAGCAAGCTCCTGATCAGGTTATGATGAGGTTACAACAAGACCTATTTGGGCTCCAGCCTTGGGGTTTAGCAGCATGTGTTATCTAGACTAACCTCACATTAGATGAAATTTCACTGGGTAGCTGCTACCTCCATCCCCTTCCTCCTCTCCACACCGATGCACCCTTCACCCATCAGCATGGCCCCATAACACTAAGAACCATATGGGCACCAAGAAGTCACAGTATACAGCAAATCACCTATTTTTAAAGGGTGGGAATCTTTAAGCTTCTGTTTGGGGTTGATTTGTTCCTGCCCTCTCCAGCTTCCTCCACTGTGTGGCCCATGGAGTCACACCAGCTACAAGACAGTTCCTGGTTGTGTTGGGTGAAATGGTGCAGAGGAGATGTGAGGCTGAGGTGGAAGAGCACAGCCAGCAGGTCAGGAAGCCAGGCAGTGGAAATGGAAGCCCAAAGGCAGAGCAGTTTAAGCCTCCCTGGAATTTCACCCTAAAGCCTGAGCAAGCATTTTGCAGGGGTTAAAATACAAAACTAGACCTGCCCTCAAGAGCCATTTTCCACAGTGACTGGGCACCTGGGTGTAATGGCAAGAGCTGAAATGATGAGAGAGGTGCTGAGACACTTTCACCAGGACACTGCAGGACTCTGTAACTCCAGGAAGAGCCTAGTTACACTGACAGCCTGCAGTGAGGAACACAGACAGGGGCAGTCATGGTGCAAGAGTTAAAAACTAAACGGGATCAGAACAGAAATCAGCACAGAAATCCCAGGCAAGCAGTCCTCAGCTCTTTCCAGAGAGAAAAGAGACTAAAGGTTTCATAGCACCAATTAATGTCACACAGTGGTTCAGGGCAGTAAAGAACTCCAGCTCCCATTGAAACTGCAGGGGAAACTTAGCTGGGATGTGTCCAGGCACCATGGTCACTGCCCTCAACCTTTGCCCATGAAGAAAGAGCAGATAAAGGAGGGTTTGGGGTAGCTCACTCATGGCATGAAGCCCCATGCAGAACAGAGGTCAAGAGGGACATAAGCACCAGACACTGGAGCTCATGCCAAGGCCACTCCAGCAGCTGGGACAACTACTCCAGACTCCCCTTTCCTCCTGACCAGACCCAATATGGGGATGAGCCAATGTTCTGTCACTATATCCTGCTGCATCTCAGTTGTTCACAACCAACAACTGGCACCCAGCAGCACATGCTCAAAGAGATTGGGAGCCCTGGCTGCTACGGCCTATCCCATGGGGACACCAACAGGACGAAACCACCAGTGCAGAGTTCCTTGGCCATGGACACAGTTCTCCCTGCTACCACCCCTGAACAAGCTAAGCCTGCTTCAGGCCATATGAGGTAGCCCAGAGTGCTCCCCAGTGTCCTTCCTGAGGCTGAGGAAGGAGAATGGGAGTGAGTGTAGGGCAGGAAGGGCCTTACTACAGAGCAACCGACCCACTTTATGGAGGAGCAGCTGCCAGTGAGACCCCAGGAACTATGTGCATGTGTAACCATGTGCACTTTGATTCCAGCATGAAAACTGATCATGTGAAGAGAGGTGGTGGCTGCAGAACCTTCCTTCTCCCCCACAACCTCCTCTCCCCTCATCAGGAGGCCCCTTTCCCATGAACTGCTGTCTGTGCACAGGCATGGTGACACCTTGCTGGCCACTGAAGCTGCACAGTGGGTACAGTTGTCAGGAAAGTAGCAGCAAGACCCCCCCCAGGCCAGTGTTTTTCCAGAAGAGCACTTCTTGGACTCCCGCAGCAGAGTCCTCCTGCTGCCAACACCCATAGAGAGCTCTGACCTCCACTGCTGAGAATCACCACCACGACGAGCAGGCAACAGTTGGCTCCGGTCCTCTTGTGCAGCGCTGAGGCAGGGAGCTGGGGATAACCCCTGTCTGTTGTCGGCAGGCACTCGCAGATGCTGGCTCATGGATCCTTCCCAGCCCCAGGGAGGCAAGGAGACAACCACAGCCTCGGCCGACGAGCAGGTCGGGTTCCCCACATCTCCAGCGCTACCTGAGCTGAAGCTGGCTGAACCAGGTGCTGACAGCACAGTCCACACGCATCACCAGGGAGATCCCCAGCAAGAGGCAGATGCTGCTCACCACAAAGCCCAGCGACTCAAAGAGGAACCTGCAGGCACAACAGATGCAGTAAGGGTACGGCAGCCGATGTGCCTACAAAGGCAGGCTGCTACCCTCACTCGCAGCAGGCTGGTTTTCCTGACAGTGAGAAGTTTGTAGCACCCCAGACCCTAAAACATGGATTATATTAACTCCCCAGCAATTGCTGCCTGCAAACTGTAAGCCAAGCATGCCTCTGGTTTAGAGGCCATTCAGGACAACACCCAGGTGGTATTCTTAATCCCTCAGAGGTCGAGGCCACCCCACACAAATCTATTAGGTTTGCTGGTTTCTCATTTCTGAGTTTACCATTTTTGGTCTGGTATCCCTACCTTTGGCTCTCTGCCCTGAATATTCTTAGCTTCCAGGTGGGTTCTGTGTGTCCTTGAAAATCAAGATAAGGAAAAATTTCCAGGCTGTAGTTCAAGTCCAGCTTCTGAACTTGAAGCAGGAATTATTTAAGGACAGTCCTGTAGCCTTTGCTAGGCAGGAAGAGTCAGAAGACTGATCACAGGATCTCTTCCAACATTATTGTCTATGAACTCTAGTCAAGACATCAGGGATATGAGCCCTAACCCAGCATCAGATCAGCTTCTGGGACTTACTTGGGGGCAAAGACCTTCCAGACCATGAGGTGCCTCCTGAGAATCATAGCTGCACAAACACAGGCCAGAAGCTGTAGGGGAGACCATGAAAAACAAGTTAAAGACTACCCTGGAGAGACCTCCTGGGCACTAGGTTCACATGTGCAGGTGCTACTAAACCGTGCACACCAGAAATAAGCATGCCAAAGAGGATTCCCTTCCATCCTGTCCTCAAGTCAGGCAACAGCAGCAGCTTGAGGCACATGCAGGCCCTCCTGAGGCCAGGCTGGCACAGTGCAGAGGAGGGCTCACACTGTGGCTAACGCGACCTAGTATTTCATGGAGGGGGGCTCTCCTGTTCCCTGCTGCAGGGCCTGACCGCTTCCTTGCACTGACTCTGGTCTGGACACAAAGGAGAATAATTTGGAGGGCTAAACCCCAGAAAGGTATTGGCTTCTTTCACGGAATTACATTTCTGGTGTTCAGCTCCCCCTATCACTACAGCACAGGATCAGATGAAAACCAGAGCTGGTACAGAATAGACAGGCATGGTGGGGAAGAGAGGGAGCAGGATTACAACCCTGCAGTTTCTGAACAGACGTCTCTGCTTTGGGCAGATAGGTATGAAAAGCAGCCTAATCTGTACTGCAGCTTCCATGCTAGAGCCCTTCCCAAAGCACAGAGAAAACGGCATGGCTGACAAGAGGACATGCACAGCTGCCCTTCCACCAGACATGTCACCCTGTCTGTGCCCTGGCTGACCCTTTTCTCTCATCAGAGTGCCCCATGATTCCCACAGCACACCAGTTTCCTGTCAGACAGTCTTCTCCACAGCCTTCCCACATCTGTCCATACCTGTGCCCCAAGGACAAAGAGGTACTTCAGCCCCAGCTGCAGCAGAGCAGTGGAGAACTTCTCTGGGGACTCCCGCAGCCTCATTTCCATCATGTGCTCCTCCACCTCCTGCAATTCCTCTCGGGCCTCCTTCTTGGGCTTCTTCTTCTGCGAGCTGGGCATCTCACACACAAAGGGCCAAAGCAGGAGCAGAGGGCAGCCAACTACCTCAAGGACAAAGGCACATGAAGTTACTCAAGCCCAGGAGGTGAGGAGCAGTCTAGGCTCTGCCATCATGCCCTGGATGTGCAGGAAGCATATACCCCAGCTCCAGTTTGCTGTTCAGGCACAACTGCATGGAGGCTGCAGGCCACGGGCATCTCTGTGGCCCCAGAAGGGGACAGTGAAGATGCTGCTGTTCAGCTGGTGCTGGAGCCTTCATCGCCTCATGGTCAGCCTGCAGGCCTCCAGACAAGGCAAAGCAGTGAACCGTGTCTGCTCAGGCTCAACAGCCCAGGAAGAAAGTGATTTACCTGCAAAGAGGATATGGGAGGCAAAGGTGTTGGCGCCCACCAGGACAGCAGGCAGGAGGTTGTTGCTGTGGTCAAGGTGGAAGCCCACAAAAGCTGCATTCCAGTGGATGGCCGGGAAGATGGGCTGGTGGCCTGTGGAATAGAAGAACTGGGAAGCAGCAAGGAGCCAGGAGATAACTGCATACCAGGGCACAGAAAAAGGCTCTGAGAGATAAAAAAAATAAAGAGGGAGGGAGAAGAAAGATCAGCACTGAGGAACAAGACAGATCCATAGTCAAACAAAGCCTATCCACTTTTCTTCTAGGTTCCTTTTCCATGCTCTTTTGAAGACAGAAACCAGTCAGGCTCCCACCACAGATACAGTGAAGGGCCAGACATATCTCTGCTTCCCTCTGCTGGACCCAGTCAGCAACAGTGGGGTTTGATGCCTGCTTGCGCTCTGGGGAGATGGGATAGGTGTGGAGCCCCCTTCCCTGACCCAAGGGACAACTCCTCTTCCCACATTATGTCCCTGCTGCATGCACCTCTACTAGAGGATCTAAGCAGCCCTGAAACAGCTAGGAGGATCCCTGAGGATCACTGTAACATCAGCCTCCAAAAGCAGAGATTGGACCCTGCTTCGACTGGAAATAAGACATGGTCACAGCAGATAAGGCCCTGGTTTGAACACTCAGAGGATGCTCTATCGAGCTCTGACTCACCAGTGTCTCCAGCAAGGCCTCTGGCACGCGTGTGGATGTGCAGGAGCACAAAGGCCTCCAGGAAGAGGAGCAGGAAGGCGAGACTCAGCCGCTCACTGTGGAGAAGCATCAAGAGGAAGCCCAGCAGGGTGAGTGCTATGACCAGGGCTGCTGAATACACGCTGCCCAGCCCATACGCTGCGATGGTGGCCCTGCAGCTGCCCCGCTCCAGGCGGCTCTTCTGAGACTCCTGCATCCTCTTGTAGATCTGAGGGATGACGTGGAGTAAGTCAACTTCAGAGCTGGGAACCCCCAGGTAGGGAGTGACGATGGATCCTGCTGACTCCCGCGTGTCCTTTGCGAACACCGTCATGGGGTTGCACAACAGGAGCAGCAGCCCCATGGACGCTAGTCCATAGACAGCCCATGGAAAGGCAACAACTGCAACCTGCACCAGCTCCTGCAGCTTGCCCAGAGAGTCATCAGCGCTGGAAGCAACTGCCCAGTAGCAGGCAATGCAGACGACCACCAGTGGGAAACCCCAGCGCACAAAGAGCACAAGGGGGTCTGAGCTGTTGAGGTTGCCGTAGTGTCGCAGCCAGCTCCGCACTGCATAGACCAGCCCGGCCAGCAAGGCCACGCACAGGAGGTAGAAGAGGTTCTTGGCCCGTGTGTTTCTCAGGCTGGCAAGCGGGGAGAGGAAAAGAGAGGGCCGGCACTGAGGAATTTCTTCGCGGCACTGGTGGAAGAAACCAGAGAGGCGCACGCAGACCAGGAGCATGGCCACGAGGCACAGAAGGTACCAGATCTCTCTCCGGTAAGAAGAAAAGCCAAGGACCTGCTGCTTGGGGCCCTCTGGCACAGTCAGGCGGCCGTCCCAGTGGAGCTTCCCTACTAGCAGCATCACCAGTGAGGCCAGCAGGAACGGGGCCACCTGGGCCTCGGCCACGACAAAGCTATCGGAGAACATGGCTCCACAGCGGAAGAGCAGAATGCCCATGGGGAATGCCAGCCCCAGCCACGCTCGCAGCCTCTGCCTTAGCCCAGTGCTGGCCAAGGGTGGCTGACTGCCCACTAAACGGGCTCGCTTGGGATGCCGGCCCCACCAGTGCCAGAAAAATCCCAGCTGAGAAGCAGCGGCTGCACATGAGGACACCAGGAGGAGATCCAGCCCCTCCTGGGTGAATACATGGGCCAGCACAAGCAGAACAGCCACCACGAGGCCCCAGAGCAGCGGGTACAGGAGGCAGCTGCGGTAGAAGTCTGACAATGCAGCCAGCTCTGAGGCCACGTAGCAGAGCAAGCAGGAAGCAGCAATAAGGGTGCAGCCCCCCACCATACGCAGAGAGTTGAAGCGGGCCCAGGACCGAGTGCACACAGCCCGTGCCTCCCGCAGGTAGAGCTGGAAGCGACTGATGAGGCTTCCCAGCCTGGACTCCAGCTCCGGAGGCACCAACGTTGCCCCCTGCACCTGGTCCAAGAGCTGAGTGTGCTCCTCTACAGCTCCGGAGAAGAGCTCCTGCAGGCGCTGGAGCTGCTCTGTGGGCAGGTCCTGAGCCACCAGCGAGTAGGACTGCAGGAAGCGGTCCACCTATGGGAGAGGGGACACAGGGACAGACAGTCAGGGACACTGGGAATGGGAGGCACTGCCTTACACAGCCCCTTCAGAATGGAAACAGCCCCAATCTGCCAACCCCTGCCAGGACAGACTGCTGGTCACCCAAATCCAGGATGTGACCAGCAGGAACACAGTCCCTCTGCCAAAGTGACATCCCACTCAACTGACGTATCCACCTTTACAGCCACACTGGCTCCTCTCAGTTTTTCACCTGCAAGTGCACCTCTGGTAACATGGTGCATCACTAAGGACACAGACACAGTCTTTCTATAGGTGCCCCAGAAGTCTGAGTCGTCACTAGCTATTAATCTGCACCCAATGTTGATCTCACGTTGTTTGCTGAGGATAGATAGCAAATTAAAGAACTTATAGTGGATCAAATCAAACTGTTCCCCCTTCTTCAATACAGGCACATTAACAAACTGTACTACAGTCTAGGGAAAGTTTGTTCTGTTTCTTACTTCAGGAAGACAGGACCAGAGGCAGCTATGACCCCCAAGTCATAAAAAAAGTCTTACAAAGGCATTACCAGGGCAGGGTGCCCTTACAAACATCCAGCTGCTCAACAGTATGTCTGCTCAAGCCCAAAAACACACCCAGATCTTCACATGCCTTACAGCTACCTCAGAGCACGGGCAGAATCAGTCTGCTCCTGCCCATGAATGGCAAACATGTGCACCAGCTCTCTCGCAGGCCTGCACGACCTCCCTGGTATGCAAAATCTTCTTCAGCACCAATGTGGTTGAGCCAGAAACCTTCCCAAATGAGTGCAAATATTTAAACAGGCAGGACTGAACAGTAATTTCTAATAGATGATGACTGATATCCTCAGTAACATAAACTATCACCTCTAAATGACAAAGCACTCTGCTGATCTATAAATACACAGCAAAGAGGCTGAACATTTCTTTCTTTCCATCAGCAATCATATCCTCTCCTCCCTGACGTGCTCCAGTGGTGTGCAACCGGCACACCGAGGAGCTGGCTGGGGACTGGAGGAGTTATTCTTGTGCTCCTCACAATTCAGGGGTCCTTCTTCGAAGGCAGACTGGCACTTTGCTGGCACGTGCCTTGCAACACGTGTGGCAAATCTGGCTCTGTAGCATGCTGAGAGCTACAAGTCAGCCCTCATATCCTCCATGGAGGCTCTGGCTTGCCCTGGCATGTGGCCTGCTCCACTGCCTGGGCTTCCTTTACACCTGGCACAGTCACTCTCATTCACATTTTGTCATTCAGCTTTTGGGGTTCTGTATTTTGTTGTGCTTGGTGTAACCTGCTCCTTCTCTTTCCCACATGTTACACCAAACCTCCTCCACCAAACAGAAGAGGTCTGTGTTTAAACAGCTATTCCTTCTCCTGTCTGGTTCAATGGGAGGCCTACCATAGCCATACCTGCTTGGCATTGATGTGATAGACCGAAAGCTGCTGCAAGGCTGCAGACACAGCGTCGCCATCCCCGGAGAACAGCTCAGCCATCACCTCCCCGATGTTACTGTAGGGGATGGGCACACCCAGCAGCAGGGCCACAGTGGGCACCAAGTTCACCTGGGGAATGGCCTCTGGCTCCTGGAGACAGGGGAGGAATCAGAAATTCGGGAAGAACACAGCCACACAGCTTTTCACTTGGGCTAGAGGGTGATGGGGAAGATAATCCCTCTTCAGAGGGGAATCTGGGGAAGCCAGGAGTGCGAAAATGCAGGGGAAGGCAGAAGCTCTGCAATCCCCAAAGACCCTGTGGAGGGCAGGTCCCTGGGTATGGCCCTGGCTGTCTAACAACTCACTTGGCCTCACCCCAAAACCTCTCACAGCCTGAACACAGGTCTCAAACTCTTCATCCACCTGCATCCTTTGTCAGCTTTTTCATTGTTCTCCTATGTAAGGTGACAGACTCCCCATCCCTCTCAACCTAAACAACCCCAATGGAACCTTTATGCTCTGTAATGCCCGGGTGCAGTTTTTACCCCAGAAGCCACCTCAGGCAGTGACAGCTAAGGATCAGCTTCTTCTCACCTCTGGAGGGACAGTGCCAAATAGGGGTGTTCTGCTGTACACAAACAGTGCTGCATTCACTTCCTTCTCACTCTCACCACCATGATCTCCCGTCTCGGTCATGCCATGGTCCCCAGCCACCAGAAGAAGGGTGTCATTCCCCAGGTGATCCACCAAGGACCTGTCATAGGGGTAAGGAAGGTCAGCCTGTACTTGGGCACAGGCCCAAACAGCCTAAGTAGGAGAGGGCATGTAACCACCAAATCTGCCTGCACCACAGAAGTGAAGCCCACAAAAGGATACGGGCAAAACTAAGTGCTGATGCAGAGCTTTAATAACTGAGCCACATTCCAGGGCAATGCATACTTTAAGACCAAACTGAAAATGCAGAGCCCTGAGACAGAGTGGACTGATCTTGCTTAGGCTCCCAGTGAATGCTGGTTGGTTCCTCAGTGCCTTCAGGGACCTTGACAAAACACAATTCAGAAGAAAGGTTCCCAACAGAAAAAAAATTTAGGCTGCTTCTATTTGGGTCCTATATATTGCATCATGGTGTGTGAGCAATCTCCTACTTTTCAGTAAAAAAGGGGGGGATTTGTCTCTCAAGTATACTGTAGGTATGGCACAATATATACTGCACTCTTAGGTGCAGCAGGGCAAGCTACCTGCTCCTTATAACAGCAAAGATTAAAGCAGTGCCTGAGAGTCAAAAGCTGCAGCTTTTTGAGCAGAGGCATGGCTGTGTGATGAGGATTTCTGGATCCCATTCTGCCCTCTGACACAGAAGTGCAGCTCATGCGCCTGTGCAATAAATGCAGCATTCCTTAGCTGGGGTTCTCCACGTGCTTCTCAAACACTAGCCAAATCTCAGTGTGACAAACTCCATTTTAAAGATGGAAGGAGTGAGGCTCACCCACATTCCAGCTGCACCACCACAAGATGGTTTGGTTCAGAAACAAGGCTCCAAGGCCTGAAGACAGCCTTACCTCTGAAAGCAAACCTCTTGTGAATACAACCAAGATTGCCCCAAAGCTGGGGTTTCATCTGCTGCTGGCCAAAGCCATTCTCCTTGTAACAGGCACTGTAAGCACCCCCTGTTGCCCTCTGCATCTGTAAATCCCCTGGGAAGATGCCACCAGCCTGGCTGAAAGAAGAGGCCAGCTGACAACCCTGCACCACCACACCAATCACCTGAGCATCTCGTTCATCTGCGTGAGCTTCTTCGCCATTTCGGGATGGTCTGGCCCGTGTTTGTGTCCACAGTGGTCCACACCAAGGAAGTGAGCAATCAGCATGTCCCATTCACCACTGTCCACTGCAGAACAAGAGCACCCTTATCACATGCTAGCCTGGGTTCAGGCACACACTCTGCACTTGGATCCTCGCACCAGAGTTTTCTGGTTGCCTCTGGAAACTGCTGTTTCTTCCCCTCCTGCCATTATCACTCCCAGCTCTCAAGTAGATCGATGCAGGTTTTAAGAGGCACACTCTTGGCCTGTAGGTGGCAGGGGGCAATGCCACGGGGAGCCCAATGCCTCGCAAGTGCCCCAATACCCAAGGGGTTTATCCTCCATCGTGCAGGAGAAGAATGGCCAAAGTCGCATTGAAATACCCTTAACTCGAACTGCCACAAACTGAGCTAAACCAAGGGGATGCTCAGGAAAAGGAGAACCCAGGATACCAGTTCTCCCCTGGAGATATTTCAAGTTGGACTCATCAACATGCCCCTCCACATCCCAGTTAGGATATGAACACAGAACACCAACCAATGCTGTCCCTAGCTAGAAAGTTCCTCCAGCCTCTCCCCTCTGCTTCAGGGCCGTGACACACGAAACCCAACACATCTGGAGTTAAGCAATGAACTGCAGAACCACAAGGCACAAGGACATCCCTGTGAAAGGCCACTGCGCCCTTGATTCACTTAGATTCATACACAGATAAAGCAAAAGCATCTCCCTTGGCCCCAGAATCTCAGAGAGGAGTCTGAAATCACCTAAAATTCAAAAACCAATCTCATATGTCACTTTTTCCCAAGACTAGCAGCTATGCATGCTCTGCTAACAGCACTGCTGTGCTCCAGCATCCCAGCTGGTTTTCCTAGAGCACTGTGTGCCTGCCTAGGCAGCCATGCATCAAAGCTAAGCTGCTCCTGTTCCATCTTGGCAGTGTCTATCTAGGACAGATGTAGATGCCTGACCTCATCCTATCAAGCTGCATTCTCTCCCAAATGGAGGAAAGGTATTTACAGGAACAGTTTACAGGCCCCAAAAGCTGGCTTATCAGCTAGAGCACTGTAATCCCCAAGCAGCAGCATGTGACTGTCCAGTGCCAATTCCTAACAGAAAAAACTCATCAGTCCTACCCCAAACTTGCAGCAGGACCCCCCCATAAATTCAAAAATTACCATAAAATGGTTTGTGTTGAAGGGACCTTAAAGCTCATCCAGTTCCAACCCCCTGCCATGGGCAGGGACACCTTCCACTAGAGCAGGTTGCTCCAAGCCCCTGTGTCCAACCTGGCCTTGAACACTGCCAGGGATGGGGCAGCCACAGCTTCTCTGGGCCCCCTGTGCCATGGTTTAAGCCCAGCCGGTAACTCAGAACCACGCAGCCGCTTGCTCATTTCCCTTCTTTTCCTCCCCCTGCTCCTGGGGAGATGGAAAGAAGTATCGGAGGAATGTAACTCCCACGGGTTGAGATAACAGCTCTCCAGTAACTAAGGTATAATACAAACCACTACTGCTACCAACAATAATGACAAGAGGAGTAACAAGGGGAGAGGACACAACCGCTCACCACCCGCCGACCGATACCCAGCCCGACCCGAGCAGCGATCTGGGCCTTCCGGGTAA
Organism: Nestor notabilis; assembly: GCF_000696875.1. Lineage (NCBI taxonomy): Eukaryota > Metazoa > Chordata > Aves > Psittaciformes > Psittacidae > Nestor > Nestor notabilis. The sequence continues at coordinate 2,488 of NW_009916787.1, read as the reverse complement.
CTCCCCCCAGTTTCTATACTGGGCATGATGTGCTGTGGTATGGAATACCCCTTTGGCCAGTTTGGGTCAGGGGTCCTGTCTCTGCTCCCTCCCAGCTTCCCCTCCTCCCTGGCAAAGCATGAGACTGAGAAGGTCCTTGGTCAGAGTAAACGTTACTGAGCAACAACTAAAAACATCGGTGTTATCAGCATTGTTCCCAGGCTGAAAGTCAAAACCACAGCACTGCACCAGCTACTAAGGAGAAAAAATGACTGCTGTAGCTGAACCCAGGACACTGTGCCAGTGTCTCTCCACTCTCACAGGGAGGAACTTCTTCCTAAGATGTCATCTCAATCTCCCCTCTGTCAGGTTAAAGCCATTCCCCCCCTGTCCCATCACTACAGGCCCTTGTCAAAAGCCCCTCTCCAGATTTCTCATAGCCCCCTTTTAGATACTAGAAGAGTGTTACAAGGTCTCCATGAAGCCTTCTCTTCTCTAGGCTGAACAACCCAATACTCTCAGCCTTTCTTCATGGGAGAGGTGCTCCAGCCCTGCAATCATCTTCATGGCATGCACTGCCAGGTCATGGTGAGCTTCTTGTTAATAACCACCCCAAGTCCTTCTCAGGGCTGCTCTCAATGCAGTCTCCATGCAGCCTGTATTTGTGCGTGGGATTGTCCTGACCCAGGTACAGCACTTAACCAGGACTTGGGGAAAGAGCTGCTTACCAGTTGGATACAGATGCTGCAGGATCCCATCATCCACAGTGTGAAGATCCTTCACGTTAAAAGAAGGGAAGAAATATGAGCGGAAAAACTTCTTTGGGAAGAGTCCCTCCCAGGTGTCATCACCCATGAAGACCACTCTTCTTCCTGAGTCAGCAAGAAAGGAATTAATGAGACCAGGGAGCTCACCCAAGTCATGCTGTTATCCACCCTAGCGCAAAGAACCTGGGCAGATCCAGGTTAGGGTCTGGAGCACTGGCTGTAAATGAGTTTGAACACAGGCAGCAACCAGCCCTGTTTCTGAGCCTACCAAGGTCCCCCACACCAAATCCACTTGCGCCAAATCCACCTCTGACACACCACCCCAGCAGAAAAACCAGAGGGTTAAACAAGCCAGGAAGCAGGTCTATTAGTACAGTACCTGCCTGTACTAATGCAGCACTTAGGAAGGTTCAGCACGAAGCAGACAAACCCTCCCTGAAGGTGCCACTGTAAAACACAAGGCAGTAGATAACTGCTGACAGGGGGTGAGTAGCAGCTGTGAGCCCTGCCTCCAGCTTATAATACAACAGTGGTGGGTTTTCCTACACAAAAAAGAGAAGGCAAAAGCACTGGTCCTTCCCACTGCCCTCGCTCTGCTTGCTTTGACTGCTACCACCAAGCCCTCCACATTTTCACATCGCATCTCCAGCCTGGGAGCAGAACTATTTCCTGCAAGGCTGCTGCTCTGGCACAAGGTCTATCTGTGGTTTTTGTATTGGATGATTTACTCAGTTTGGCCTCTTTGCTCACGCACACGGGAGGGGACAACCCAGTCACGTTGCCTCATCCCAAGCACTAGTATTTGTGTCACTCTGACCCCTAGAAGGAAATCTCTGTGGGTAACACCGACTGTGTCCCATCCCCTTCTCTCTATTCCGTTGTCCCAACTTAACAAGCCCTTTACAGCTGCACTAAGCACCAAACAACGCAGAAAATGCACTGAGGTCTCTGCCCACCAGCTGCAGGCAGCGGGCCAGGCAGGCTTGTGCCTGAGTGACAGCCCCACAGCACACTGGCACCAGCTCCTCCCTCATCATACAGCTCACCTGAACGCAAACATGACACATCCAACTGCCCTTGGCTTCGTGCAGCCATTCCTGGAGGTGACCTTGCGGCAGTCACCATCAGCACGGCCACTTTCATTGCTTTCTCTTCATCTCTGAAGATGAAGCCATGGTCCTAACTACTTCCTACTCCCAGTACAAGATGGAGAAACCCTGCCTATGTCACAACTGTCATGTGAGTCAGGCTAAAGAGTTAACTGGCAGGGTGGAGGTGTTGTAAGCAGCTCCCTTCCATGGAGAGGTGAATAAAGGTCTTGTGTGAGCACTCTGGGGGCCCCAGCCCCTGCCCACCTACCATTCTGTACCAACTGTGCCAGCAGGTTGTCCTCCTGGATTGCATAGGTGGCAAAGTTGCTGCCCACGTCGATGAAAGTGGGCAGTGACCCCGTGGTGAGGCCCTTGATGCGCTGCATGGTGGCGGTGGGGGGATCAGCTCGGAAGCGGTAGAGACGGGCATGGCGGGGCTGGGAGGTTGCGAGGTGGTGCAGGAAACTCAGCTTGTTCTCATAGGGCAGCGGGCTGGCTTTGGCTGGGTTGAAGTGGGCAAACTCGAAGCGGAGAGCATCGATGATGACAAGCACGGCCTTGGAGAAGCGCTGGGGTGCCCAGCAGGAGCCCGGCGGGAGGCTCTGTCTCTGCCAGGGTGGCGGCAGGAGCGGGTCGGAGCAGGAGCTGCTG
>NW_009916786.1:106686-161011 GCF_000696875.1 Nestor notabilis | reverse complement strand
ACAGGTGCCCGCCGCAACCGCCGTGCAGAGCGGGGCACCCACGTGGCACCCATGCGGCACCCATGCGAGAGCGCTCTGTCCGGTCCTTGCGGGCAGTGACCTGTACAGCCCTTTACAGGGGCATCGCGCTGTAACACACAGCCCGGCGAAGGAATGACCCCTCGAGTGCCCCACAGCCCTCCCTGCCAGCACAGCAGCGGGTTGTGCCACCATAGGCACAGCACAGCCCTCGCTGCATGGCCTCTTGACACAGCACACGGCACGCACACGCAGAGCAGGCCCTTGGTCATGCAAAACACAGCTAGACAGAAGTGATGCGCAGTAAGCTACACTGTAGTGCGATGGCCAGGGTCACTGCACGCTGTGTGCTGCCCACCCCTGATCTACTGGGACAGTAACACAAGACCTCACACACGCCTTGCCGCACCACACAAACTTGTAGGCACTCCCAGGCACCGCATCTACCCTGCAGCGTATAGCAACACGCACAGAAACACATCAGCACAAACCGGTGACAGCTCATACCCTTCACCATGTGGTATGGCAAAGCCACACAACCTGCTTAATGAGAAGAGGGACTCTGCAGCACTCCCCAGATAGATACCTTCTACTCTGCAGAGTACATCTTTCTGTACCGTGTGATACTGAGTAGTGCCCCCTGCATCTTACCTGCCACCACATCACATACAACATAGTGCAAATACATGAGGCAGACCAATACCATTACAATGATTACAGGTCAATGTACACATGGAGATGTGTACAACTGAAAATCACCACAAAGCAAAGAAAAGGCTGTATAAAAACCTCAAAACCACAGCATGATGTCATACAGCGCAAGGGGACCATTGCTGCAGTAAAAATAAATGCTCCAACAGCTCAGATTAGCATTCAAAAAGGCATCCAGGCCCTGGGCTGTGTAAAGCACAACTAAATGACAGTACCAGAGAGTTATAGTGTAATACCTAAACTGGTGGTTAAAGTAAATAGTGAACTTTTGGAATGAGATGGGGATAATGCCACATAAACTCCAGCAAGCAGAAAGTTTATGCCATTTCCTCAGGAGCAGGCACAGGCAGAGTGGAACTGCTGCAGTGGTGAACAATTCCTCCTTGCCTTTTCAAATCTGGACGTGTCTGCCACTAGCCCACAGCATTTCAGAGCAAATCACAGGGAAATCATCTATTAAACCATATACAGAACTGCTTTCCTCAGGTGTGTACGTGTGCTTGCATGTGCAAGTGCACAAATGTGCATCCCATATGCTTTGAACCAGAAAAAAAAAGACTTCTTTTTCTCTCCAAAGCAAAGCAGCAATGCAAAGGATTAGGAATATTCTGTTTGTTCGGGAAACATGGTGGGTAAGGTAGCAGGCCAGAAACACCTCCAGGGCTGGCAGGGCAGTGCTGGGTGTGCTAAAGGCAACTGAAAAGTTCCCTGGAGTCAGCACGTGTGGCCATCCCGACCCACTGCCATGTCCATGCTGCCTCAGCCCGAAGCCAGCTCACTGCTGGCTCCCAACAGCAGAGCAGGACCCAGTGGTTTCTTATGGGTCAGTGCCACTGTAAGGCATTCATCATGCTACATCATTATTTCTCCCCACTGCCAGAGGGACCAGCAAGTCAGCTGGGCTATGGAAATGATTCACATGAAAAATAACCAAGGAGGGGAAAAAGGAAAGACTTGGTATAGCTCCTAGTGATTCTGTAAGCAGGGTTTGTGAGGAGGGAGCAGCAGGGAGACCTGGGGCAAGAAGGCAACAGCTCTTTACACCTTTCTTTCCTCTTGAGAAATGGCAAGGGGGAGCAGTCCCACGCAGCAGTCTCAGAGCTGAGTCAGTGGGAGCAGGAGGCAGGAGGAGTTCAAAGGCGCTCCTCTGTCTCAGCTGCTGATGTGCTGGTGGGAAGCCTGGCTCCCTGTGCTTATATGGCTTTGGCTACAGAGAGCAGGAGGGTGTAGGTTAATAATTGACTGTGAACATAAAGGCTTCGCTCCCTTTTTCTCTCTGTTTCCCCCTCCCTTTCCCCCTCTCTCTCTGTTTATGGGCAAGGTCTGACACATTTGGGAAAACATGTGGTATGATTATTATTTTTTTCTCAAGTTCTGAAAGCACAGGTGATGTGCACTGTAACTGGAGCTGAGTGAGGCTTGTTGATGGAGATGGTGTCTTGTGTTAGACCAACTGATATGTCTGGAAAAAGTTAAAACAATTTTGGCCCCAGCACCATACCTGAATCATAAGCAGCAGGTTCAATGCAGTGTCAATGGTTACACTATAAGGACTTACAGAAAGAAAAGGTTTTATTTAAATGTGCATGCTTATCTTACATGCACACTCTTATCTTACAGAAACTGAGATTGTATTTCATTATCACACATCAACATGGGGGAGGGAGGAAAGGTTGCAGAGGAATCACCAGTGTGTTTACTGTCTGATGGTGTTTGTTTGAAAGTTATGCATAGTATTGCAAATAAGACATCACCGTGTTCTGGGTGCACTACATGTTTGTTTATGCTGAAACAGTCTGAAAGCCTTTGAAGCCAGCTGGTAACAATTAACACCTACATATCAGGGGTTTACGGGTAACTATCTCTGGGGCTTCAGTCTGCACAACTTTCTGAATAGAAGCCCTTTCCTTTATCAAAGAACAGGCCATGATGTTTGTCTTCTTGGGGTGGGGAGTGAGATGGACACAGCACTTTTTCCAAAAGTAAGTTCTTCCAATGCAGCTAAAAGTGCAGTAAGAAAAGCTCTAATATTGGCACGGCTGAGAAGCCAAGTATGGGAGGGCCAAGACGGTTGAACTGGAATCCCCATAAAATACTTCTTAATAAACTTACAGCCTGTGTTGCAATAGGGTGAAAGAGAGCTGAAGGTAAGCTTTACTTATCAGATCTCTACATCATTTGCTTCTGCATGGGATCATCATGAATGGTGACCAAAAAATACCTTCCTGGAAAAAAAATACCCCAAGAACCTTTGAGAGCTGAAGGCTTCTAACCCCCAACGCAGCTGCAGAGTCACGTACACCTCTTCTTGGTGGGCATGCAAAACTTCCAGGAATAGGGTTGTCATTGTCATCCGTATGCCCACTTTAAACTTACTCAGGGTAGAATACAACAGCTTTAAAAACTGATTAAGAATGAGATCTGGTTTACTATACTGCTGCGCATTGAAGAGGGGCTGCCTGCTTGGTTCCTTCACAGAAATCTAAACCATATTTCATTTTAAGATCATCATCCAGTTAATGCTGTAAGCAGCATAAACTGGCTTTGCCCCCTAGAGGAGGACTTCTGCTCCCTCCTTGCCCCAGCTGTTTGTTCCTATCCATTCCCTTTCATGTGCCAGCATGCACAGTTGTAGGTCTGTGCAATGAGATACTGTAGAAATTAGGGTTTTTGCCAGATTAGCTTTCAGCCAAATCTGTTCTGCAAAAACCAGAAAATCAGGAGAAATCAGAGCTCAGTTCTGTAATGGTGTTTAAAGCCTGGGCTGGCCCAAGGGAGGGCATGGCACAGGAAGACAGCAGCCTTTTTTGGTTTACACCAGCTTACAGTGCGTTGCAGGCAGCCCAGTTATAAAGAATTTCAGACACAAATAGCTATACATATCCATGAGATAATATTCATAACATTCATGTATCAGTTTCATGAGAGGGGGTGAGCAGATTTAACAGCTCATTTTCACTGAAGGTTACTACTGTTGTTAGCCTGCCCTCCCATTGCCCTTCCCACTTGATGCTTCTTGGATATCTCTATGAGCCATTTCAGCTCATCAGCCTGGTAGAAAATGAACACTTTAAAAAGAAAAGGATTGCTTTCTGCTTCGTTGGCAAGTTAAGGCCACTTGGGGAAGGGTCTGACACATCCCAGAGTAGGCTGGATGGTGAGGGCAGGGTCCTGCAGCTGGGAGCAGGAAGGGGAATGGACCAGACCTCCACTTTCATCAATTGCAGTAAGTCATTTGCCCAAACGACCGCCTTAGCTACTCTACTGCACTTTTCATGTTACTTTGTACTACAGCTGGCTTGGCTGTTGTCTCCTCTGGCTCCTCTCCACACAGGCTGTGGCTGGCAGGACCATCTGATCCACTCCTGAGCTCCTGTGAACGAAATCAGAAAGCTACATCCACAACACAAGGTGCTGACCAGGTACAAGCTCACTTTACACCATCATCATCACTTGTCTGCACTGTTTCACAGGACAGTGATGTGGTGTCATCTCTGTGCCTTACCCAGGTCACACTGGTACTGCTGGGAGTCTCCTGCTGTACAGATATTGTACCAGTCATGCAGCCCCACTGGCGTCCCTGCCCTCCCTCCTGGCCTTTCCCACTGTGCTGTTTCCACAGCACAGCATCAGCCAGAGGAATTTAAGACTTCTGAATTAATCTTTTTCTAAGTTGAGTGGCTCTTACAGTTTCTTTGTTATAACTGGAAGCTGCAATAAGGATAATCAGCACTTTGCCTTTATACCTATGAGGCTTTATCTAAAGATCCAAAAATAGTCAGCAAATGTCAGTGAAGATTCACAAGTATTGTGCCAGCAGACACAGACTGGTTAAGCAACTTGCCTGAAAACACAAAGGAATTTTTCCTAGTTTTGCTGCTAACAAGACAACACAAGTTTTGACCTTTAATTTTTGGCTCTGAGCAGTGCCTCTTTCCTACACTATAACCTGTTAGGCGTTTCACTATTTGCCATCAGTAGCCAGGGCTGCCAAAGAAGATGCTCTTAAAGCTCAGCCTCTTCTACCACTAATGAGCCACGTAAAAGGAATACAGTCCAAGTTCAGGTTCCTTCCAAAAGTCCTAAAAAAGCATAATGAAGTTATTAGTACAGGTATGTTTTGTCCTGGGCTTCAGACTAGAATGGATTTGGGAATAAAGTTGAACCAGATAAAAAGAAAAGAGTAGACATTATAATTTGAATCAATCTCATAATCCCTGGAGATCTGATTTGTGGTTTTTTTCAAACATTTTTCCTGTTAACACAGTAAAATGTATTAGTTTGCTACTTACTGAATGTTGTTACCAGTAAAACCTTCAATTACTGAAGGCAAAAAAGGTCATAATTCCTCCTGTTTATATTTTGCATTTCTCCCAGCTTGGATAATGAAAATCAATAAAACCACTTTCCCTGCCAAGTCTCAGTGGTACAATGTTGGTGAATAAAGGGAAAGCAAACTAACAAACATTCTTGGGAACTGCAGTAGAACCTAAAAAAAAAAAAAAAAATTAAAAAAATCTGCTTACAATCAATATAAAATCCAATTCTTGCAAAAATTTAATTGGAACCTAATTTAAAGTTGAAATAATAAATAAAGAAATTGTGAGATAGACTTGCAAAGCAAGATGGTTCTCATCTTCCATTTGTGATGCTGTCCTTAGTTCACTTTGGATCCTCTTTCTGCTCATATAACTGTATTGATTTATCTCAACAAAGGATTTTTGAGGGTTTTGAAGTATCATCTGTATTCTATAAGGATCTGAAAGAAGAGTGGTCTTGAATAGCCGGTACTATACCCCCTGTAATATCAAAATAGAAGTGTGGAACCAGCTGGGAGAAATCAGTTTCACTTAGTCTAGGCGGAATCATTCCTCTCCTTCCCCCTTCAGATAAGCAAGTGTCCCTTCTCCCTTCTGCCCAAAAGGTAAGGGAGGGCTGGTAGAGCACTCTCAGCAGCCAGCCGGGCTGCAGTGACCCATGCACTTACAACCTGTGCATTCCATCCAGGTTCTACTGGCACCAGGTATACCTGTCAATGTGCGCATGCCTGTGAGAAAAGGCTGAGTGCACAAGAGCTGAACACCGAGGGGCAAACCCTGCCCAGTGCGAAGGAATGCTTTGCTCACTATAGGATAATGATTTGTTTACAGTTAATTAGGCATAAGAACTGTTGATAACAAGCTCTGTTTGCAGTGTGGGCAGAAGACAGTTCTGTCTAAATAGGTCCAAAGGATATTAACGTTCTTAAAAGTTTGGCAGGTGCAGAAATTAGACCCTCAAAAAAACAAACCCCAATACAACCACCAAAGGTATGTTCAGAGAAATCCAGACGGGAAGGAAAATCTAAATCAAGCCTCAGGGGAGATTTATGTATAAAAGTTACGTGTTTAAAGATACTTTTAAAATAGTCCTCAGCCACAAAGTTATATAAATACTTTAGTGATACAATCACTAGGACTTACAGAAAGAGAGAGAAAGAAAAGCCTTTTGAAGCTAACTTAAAAGCATAGGTGGATACAACCCCAGATTTCTTTCTTATTCCTGTTCACATATCTCAAGAATTCTTACTTGCTGTTGTTTTCATTTTGACTACTGAAGTCTGCTTCACTCCAGTCTCAACCTCATTCTGTATGAAGGCTGATTTTCTGGTCCATGACCAACACTAAGGTCCCATTTATCACTTTGTCAGATTTTCATTTTTGTTCAGTCTGTAGTCAGCCTTGGCCAGGATCAACCTCTGTGCCAGGATGGCAGGGTGTTTCCCCAAGACATCCAGGAAGAGAACAAGGTGCTCTTCTGCTCTGCAATAGCACAGAAGGATGCAGCACTTTGTGGAAGAGGTGTCTTGTGTTAGTGAACATTTTCAGGTAGTGAGATGGTAGAGAGCCTGTCCAGCCCTGCACTCTCCCTGATTGTCCATAGTAAGGCTAAACGATGAACTGAAGGTTTCTTTACAAACTGTGTGATAATGTCAGCTGTGTACTATTGCCTGAGATTTGGTCTGAGCCACCCCTCCATGATGATCTTGCTCATCTCCAGGTAGCTCAATGTACAAACAGGGTAAATAGTAAATTGAAGTTATGCAGAAGCACACAGGCTGCCTTGAAAATCAGTCAAGCTTAATTTTTACCTCACAGGGATTTTTGGACAAAAATCTTTAGCGGTTGTACATGAGGAATCCTCCTCTTGAGAGGAAAATGAAGGTCCTGCCTTTTTACTACACCGCTGTCCAAGGAGATTCAGGTTAAGATGCTGGCGTCTGTCAAATTAGTTCTGATACAGTGCATTGTGTGTTAAATTGATATTTCAGAGCCCATGTCCATGGGATGCTCTCATGCCACATGACAGCTTTGCAGTGGTGATCTGCTCTCCTGACCATGAGGCCAGACATTGCCACCCTTCCTCAGGAGGGCTCCCAAGGACAGCCGGCACCTGCTGCACAGCAGAGCACTACCTTTGCCTACTGATCTGAGCATCTGGGATCTTAAACTGACTCTCTGTTCTTCCCACCCTAAGGCTACTCCTGTGGCAATGCAATTTATTCATCTCTCCTTGCTCAAAGCTCTGCCTAGAGGTACAATATGGCCTTTGATTATCTGAGAGAACAAGGCAAGTTTTCAAGGGCCATCACTGGTTTCTGTATGCCATTTCCGGATTCTGTTTACTTCTAGCTTTCAGCACTGATTTCTTTTACTTTGGGTTTCATTAGATGTTCTGTTTGCAGCCATTGTTTGTGGCTAACAGCAACATCTATGTTTGCTGTAACCAGGCCAGTATATATCATTTTAATTAATATACGTGATTTTCAAAAGTCTATTTTAGCACAAAACCCCTGAAAAGACAATTTACATCACAGCTGAAGGTGCAGGTTTTTAAAAACCTTCTCACCAATTCCCAGTTTTCTGTTTACTTTCTTTTGCCTTCTCCCTTTTTTCCTTCCAGGTTATTTTATACCGTCCAGTAATATAAGCTACTGATGCTGTAAGTTTTTATCCATTCATTCCCCAAAGCTGAAGGATTTGCTCTAAACAGGGAAAAGCTACGGGCTGCCAGGCCAGAGCAGCCTGGGGGGAACTCAGAGAGGAAATTTCGGTCCCTGAGGTCACAAATCAATCTCTCTAGCAACATGGCAGGGAGGGGAGAAGACTCGGTGGAAGGAGTTACTGCCAGCTGCATTACCTTCAGCAGCTGCAGGAGGAGGGTGTTTAAGTGGCTGTTCCCCTCCCTTGACCACAAAGGATTTACTTAAAATGGATGCCAGAATGGTGATTAGAGCAGAGCCTTCCCTCCTCTCCTTTGTTCAGGAGGAGGAAGGGAGCATAAACCCTTGGCTACAGGGGTCTGGGCTCACCCACTAGTCCCAATCTGCTCCTATTTACCTTCCCCTCCTACTTTACCATCACTATTGAAAAGGATTGCTTGATGTTCCAGGGATGGCTTTGTGCTTTGCAGGATTATCAGTCTCCAGACTGCCCCATAAATTGTACTGTGCTTATGCAGACGATGCCTACAGAGCTATCTGGGTCAGGCATGATAAGCACTCCGCCTTTCCTTTAATGTTTTACCATGGATGCTCCCTCACATGATCCTTTTTCCAGATGGTCCCTAATCCTTGTACATATCCAAAATCTGCCAGCTATGATTTCTTGATCTCTCAATGACAGATATTTTTCTTTAGTGTATACCGCACACAGTGTACGTTCTTCTTCTACAGCACTGCATATTATTTCCCAATAGTATTTCAAAATCTTCATTCTTTTCCATTATATTCCAGCTTTCACACCCAAGGCAACAGCTGAACAGTGAGCCAAGCCAACTGCTTATCAATCTGATTTGTGGCAACTGATACACACCTTTCCTTCCAAGCAGCAATTCATTCATGCAGATGTTTTCTGCAGATGTTTCTGGAATAATCCCAAATTCATTGAGGAGGAAATCTGAACAACAGCAATGTTCTCACTCCTTACTATCATAACCAGCTTCCCTGATGAAACCTCAGCTTCCCATTCACCATTTTTTTACCTATCCAACCTTTTTGCTTGATACCAGTGCAGAACTCCTCCAGCCCAAGCACCCTCAACCCCTTCACTGCCAGATATGGAAAGGGTGGCCTCCACGCATCAACAGGGATTTCAGCTGCCTCTGAAGTGTGGGAATGTGCTTCCTCTGGCTCCAGCTGGGTCATGGTAACTAGCATGGACATGCCTTTCTGACTCTGCAGCGCAGTACTCCCCTCTGAGCTCCTCACCCCCAGCTGGGGCCCCAGTTGAGGTGGCAGCCTATTATCATTAGGATGAGTAATAAAACAAGTACTACTGAGATAGCTGGTGCTCTCAGGACTGGTTTTGAATGGAACATGGCCAGCAGGCAGAAGAGGTCTTTTCCAGCTATCATATTCAGTGCTTTGAATGACGGATTAATCTTCCTATTAAAATGTTTCCTATCAATAGTTAAAAATTCCACTTATTTTCTCTAGGGCTAAGGTTTGGCCGTAAGCATGCACCACTTACCATTCTGGCTGCAAAGCATATTTTGTTGCTGTTTGTGTGGTATCCAATATCCTGCTTTTTGTATTCTCACCTCCTTCCCCTTTCTTTCTGAGGTGCCCAATAACGTATTCTCCTAACAAGCGTATAATTATTTAGTTATTGCACTGCTTTATGATTGTATTGTTGGTAATTGCTCAATATTGCAAGTGATTTATTAGTAATTGCAGAGTCTTTCAGATCTGTCGTTAGTAGGAGAACAAATAGCACCTTGCATCAATAGACATCAAAGTCTCCAAGAGGGATTTTTCTTTAATGATGTTTTTTTTTAAACTATCTTTCCTACTGCAGCCTCGAGGGCCAGAGTTTCTTTCTCTCTTTAAACAACAGCTCAAAGTTTCACTCTTGCTCTGCAGTGGAAAAATGCATTACATCAGTCTTTGAATAGGATTTCATTCTGTAGTCCAGCTATCACCTTCTCATAGTTTCATCTGCTTCTAATGGGATTTTACTCTCATGATAAATATTCAGACTAATTCAGCCACTCAAATTCTTCTTAGAGCCTTCTGACAATAATTAAACTGCAAGCGGTTTTCAGATATTCCTGTCATTTAGACCTTCCCATACTGACTTCAGTGGGGATTTGCAGGTGGAACACATGAGAATTTGACTTCCCTCTCATTAATACATGCCTTCTGGTCACACCTTGCCAGCCTTTGTGTAAAACCCTCAGTCATTTTATCACACCCTTCCCCCTGGGGGATTTCTCAGCTTTCCACAGGCTGCAGCAACAAACTCAGTCCGCCTACGCTTAGTTGTGTGGCAAACAGGAAAAGATTTTCCAGCTCCTCTCAGAGTGCCTGGCGCTGTGCCCCGAGTTTCCTCTGCCTGCCACTTACTGCTGCAGCTTCTCCCTGCCACTAGTGCCTGCTGGGAACCCAGCTCCAACTCCCTCTGTGTGAACACCGAGCTAGCAGGCAAGGCAAACTCTCTCATCTGCTCAACAGTTTACATTCAGCCTCTCCTTGGTTACATTCACTCTAACCATCCACCTCCCCATCTCCCAAGCCTTTCAGCATGAGCTGGCAGCTAGTACATACAACGCTGAAGAGGCCACCCAAGCCAGCCATGTCCTTGAATAGCCACGTGGCCCAGGAATGTAGGGACACTGTAGTATCCCATCACCAAGGGTTACGCTGTGCCTATCAGGCATGCAATGCCCAGGGTTTGATTTAAACCTGGAACACAGACCATGTAGGGAGGAATGCTGGTTCTCTGAAGGTTCTGAGTGGACAGAAGAAATTAACCCTTCACTAATCAGATGGCTGCACAGCAGTACTATATTTCTACTGATTAGTAAGTGTGGAAAAAAAAGGATAAACCTCAGCCATGTCTGGTAGGTACCTAAAAGGACTTCTTGGGACCTAAATAAATAGTTCATTTTTCTCACCTATGGAGCACTGTCGTGGTTCAAGCCCAGCTGGTAACTCAGAATCATGCAGCCGCTTGCTCACTCCCCCGGCTTCTTCCTCCCCTCACTCCTGGAGGGATGGGGAGGAGAATCGCAGGAATGTAACTCTCACAGGTTGAGATAAGAACAGCACTCCAGTAACTAAGGTATAATACAAACCACTACTGCTATCAATAATGTTGCAAATAACAAGGGGGAGGGCACCAACCGCTCCCCACCCACTGACCGATACCCAGCCTGACCCGAGCAGCGATCTGGGCCTTCCGGGTAACTCCCCCCAGTTTATATACTGGGCATGATGTGCTGTGGTATGGAATACCCCTTTGGCCAGTTTGGGTCAGGTGTCCTGTCTCTGCTTCCTCCTGGCTTCCCCTCCTCCCTGGCAGAGCATGAGACTGAGAAAAGTCCTTGGTCAGAGTAAACATTACTTAGCAACAACTAAAAACACGGGTGTTATCAGCGTTGTTCCCAGGCTGAAAGTCAAAAACACAGCACTGCACCAGCTACTAAGACGGAGAAAAAATGACTGCTGTAGCTGAACCCAGGACAGGCACCAGTCCATAGTCTGACATCTATCTGCAGCTGCACATTCAGGGCTTTCTTGAGTTATCACACCCATAGGACAAGCAAGTACCTAATACACCTACATAATATATGTACATAATAGCTACATAATCCCACAGCTGTAAATAAATAGATCCAAGACATAAATACTTCTGCAGAGAGCTTCTCCTCTTCTTCCAGTAACAAACTGATCTTTCGTTTGCTAGGGAAGAAAATTGTTTCCTATTGAAATCACTGACTTCAAACAGGAATTTGGTTTGTCTTGGACTCTTCCAGAACTTCCATTGCAGAGGCTCCCATGCTGCTGACTCACCACAGGTCTGCTGGGGACAAACCTGACCCAAATCAGCTTCTGCAAGGCCTAAGGCAGCCAGCTCAGGTGCTGTCACACAACAGAGGAGGCAAGGGACCAAGGCCAGACACTTGGAAAGAGAGGGAAAAGAAAATAATAAAAGAAGAGAGAACAGCAGTACTCCACAAAGCAAACCTACTTTCCATTCCATTCTGTTAAATGTTACATTTGAGGGAAACAATATTTTACCTTTGCAGTCATTTAATCAGGATGAGAAAGAGGAATCTGAAATCTGGGGGTAAAGTGCAAGTAATGTTCTCGTCAGGTACATGCAAAGCTAAAGGGATTTTCAGAGAATAAACCAAGATTTTATCTATTTAGACAATATTAAGTATTTACTGAGTACAAGACCTGCCTAAAAAATGGGAAAACCCAACCTTTATGGTTCTAGTCAATGCAAAGCTGATGCTGGAGGCCGTAATATTGATATTTAAAATAAGACACACTCTTTAATAACAAATAATATTTTTCAGCTGAAATTATTTTGACCCAACATGTTTATGCACATTGTGGAGATCAATAAGGTTCAAAAATAAAATCTTACACATTACTTAGTTATATTATATTTAAGCAGTAATTAAGGGACATGACAGTTTAAGCAAATATGGTTTGTGTTGTCCACTAACATCATGCTCCCTATCTTCTCTTCTTTAATCTCACACGGGAGGAGCCTGGTTTTCAGAAATCTCAAAGCCGGTTACCATGGACAAAGTTTGGGAAGCACCAGTGCGTATCTGCCACTTCCCCAAAGCAGCTAAATTTGGTTTTCCTTGAGGCTTGAAAATCTCTGTGATTTCTCCCTGTGATGAGAAAATTACCCTGAAAAACTCAGCAGTTAAATACTACACACACTATCCTTTGCTGTTATCTGTGCACATGTTTACAAACACAGAGGGCAAGTTTTCACGTTGGCATTAAGAGCAGCTTCTCACCCCTCCAGAACTTGAATTAAATGGATGGCAAAATGCTCTTTTTGCCCTCTGCTAGGCTTTGGGAATGAAATACACCCACTAATTCCATAAGGAAAAAAGCAAACAAACAAACAAACACATGCTGATTTCTTTTGCTTGCTGTTTCAACAGCTCATTCGTATTTCTAAAAATAGATTATGATCTGGTCATACTAATTTTGTTCGTATTTGAATTCATCATTAAATAACTTTGAACACTGAATAATCATTATTAATATGATGAAATAATGCTATTGGTGGTTTCAGATGCTTTTCAATTAATGCAACAAAGCATGAAATTTCTTATTTTTACTGCAACTGGCCCATGAAATCTTTTGCTCTTTCTCCGTGATGTCTGCAGTATGGATTTTTCATTGTAAGGTTAACAGTTTTTAATCTGTTTCCACACATTTTCCCGCAGCTGTTACAATTTTGGCCCTGAAATTTATTTTATGGTCACATGAAAGTCTGTTCCCATAAGGTTCGTTCTGTGGTCCAGAGGCATGCCACCAACATGACCAGAGGGATGGTTCCTATGAGGAAAGGCTCAGACAGTTGGGGTTGTTCAGCCTGGAGAAGACTTTAGGAGACCTTATTGCAGCCTTTCAGTACTTAAAAAGGGATATAAGAGATACAGGGAGAGACCTTTTAGTGACAGCATGAAGGGTGATAGTTTTAAACTAAAAGAGAGAAGATTCAGGTTAGGCATGAGGAAGAAATTCTTTACAATGAGGGTGGTAAAACACTGGCACAGGTTGCCCATGGAGGTGGTGGATGCGCCATCCCTGGAGACATTCAAGACCAGGCTGGATGTGGTTCTGAGCAACCTGATCTAGTTGAGGATGCCCCTGCTCATTGCAGGGGGGTTGGCCTAGATAACTGAAAGTCCCTTCCAACCCAAACCATTCTGTGATTCTATGATTCTGTGGTCTAGGTGCTTTCAGCAAGGAGATGAGCATCTCCCTGCTTAGCAGAAGGATTAGGGCTTTTACAAGATACTGTAGAATCTTGGAGTAATTTGGGGAGAAGGCTTAACAGTGTTTTGTGGTAGCTCCAAAGGAAGGCATCCCAGCACCGCTGGTGGGCAGGGGCTGGTAGGAGCTGACAAAGAAGGGTGCACCCAAGAGTTGCTGCCGTCTTTGCAGTGCCCTGCTACTACTCGAAGGGGTTTGAATTGAAGCTGCTGCTTCCAGCAGCAGAATTACCCTCTTATCACTCTGTCCTCACTTTGATTTCCCAATCCATGAAGGCAAAGCGTGAGACAGGCCCTGGGCCATGGGCAGGCCAGGTTGGAGGCAGTGCTGCCCACGCCATCCAGATCTGCAGCACACAGCCACGAAGGTTTCATCCGTGGTAGCAAGTGGGTACATTCCTGACTGCCAACACCCTCTGCCTCCTCTCCTCAGCACAGCTAAAATCATGCAGCCTCCCAGCTCCCAGGCTGCCTTTGCAATGCTTGTAACTAGAAACATCTTTTAGCTTCAAAACTGAATCCTGCAGGGTGGAAACCACTGTCGGAGACTAACAGAGACAAACCCTCTGTTGCCATTTCACAAGCCAGGAACACCCTCCAGCCAAGAGCGAGCTTCTCTGGCAGCCTTCAGCCAGCTGCGGGGCTCAGGTAACGATTTGCATTCCTGTGAGCACAGCAAGAACTGGAGGGAAGGCAGCAGGGCCACAAGTGGGGCTTTCTGCTCTTGCCCCACAGGACTTTAAGGATACTGACTTTGTGTTGTTTGAAGTTTTCCAAGCTGACAGCAAGAGATCAGCTTGGAAGAGCCCCAAAGCATGGAAAATTCCAGCTCCGTTGTTTGCAGTTTTATTCACGTTCGGGCTGCTTGGGAGCACAGGATTCTTTTTTCAGTGAAAATGTTGTAACTTCAGTTACAACAGCTGTTACCAGGCAACCCACATAAATGAGAACAGTTTGAGCCAATGAAATAGACGGTTTATTCAAGTTGCTTGGAGCCCAAATTCCATAATCATGAGAACAGCGTTAAATGGATAAATAAATAGTGCAGAAGAGGCAAGGAGTCAGAGTGAGGAATGGGTAGAACAGAGCATGCCTGACTGCAAGAGGTGATACAAGGTAGGAAAGCAAAAGCTCATGTATAACATAGCAGGAACAGGAAGAGCAGGAGACATGGAGGTCAGAAAGCAGGCAGAAAGCTTAGCAAGGAATGAAAGCCCAGAGAAGTTGCTAAGTGAAGCTGCATATGACACCCTGGGGCAATGGTCCCATGTCCCGGCTTTCTCGGCATTTCCCCTGATTTTCTGAGACAGCAGGAGCATGTGACAAGGGCAATGGATGTTAGAGCTGAAGCTTTGCCCTGCTGTCACAATCTGTGTGGTACTGCCCATTACCTGATGCTGGAGCAGCTGCAACAGTGCAGAGACCCCTCTCCCAGCCATTTTTCTCAGAACTGGGTTGTCATGGTGCCTGATGGCTGTGATGGGAAAAATGCTTACAGCTATGGGACGGACAGGTACAATTTAATATTTGAGGACACTGTGACTTGAACACTGTGTCATGCTCAGTATGCCCACACTTCAAGCAGCTGTTAAACACACTAAAGGCATTAGAAGAGAGCTCAAAAGAACTTCTGCAATACAAAACTTGCATTGCAATCAAAGACGACCTAAACTCATTACACTCAAGAGGCTGGACCATTCTGGTCTAGCACCTGTGTGGCAAAGACATAGGAGAGATAGCTCTTTAATTGAGCTGGAAAAAATCTAACAGGATCCAGTGGGCAGAAGCTTCATACCACATTACCCGTGAAATACCAATAAAATAAAATAATGATTTCTTCACTAAACCTCAGCTCTCCTAATGGAATATATTACAGTAAAGTCAGTTTTGTGTAAGAAATCCATAGGTGTCGTATTAGGAGGTTTCTCATGCGGTGCATCACTGTAGGGAGTGCACTTCAGAGACTGATGACATTATTTAATTATGCCAGTGTGTCACTGTGTTCTCCAAATTACCTGAGCAGGGCACTAATGCTTTGCCTCCCTGCATAGGAAGTTACGCGTGGGAAATGGCAGAGTTCAGAGCACAAGGGCATCTGCAAACAAACATTTTTAGCAGGGCTGCATAGAAAAAGGGTGTTAACGAGCAGTGATTAAGCACACAAAGAGTCAGAATGTAATGATTAGAGGTTTGGAAGCAATACCTAAAAAGAACAAGAAACATTTTATATTTCAGGTGCTACAAAATGTGAAAGATAAAGAACTCTATTATATTTTTCAGGTTTTTAACGTCTCCTGCAACAATTGAAACATGCTACAGAAGTGGCTTAGGTTTTTCTAATTTATCTGACAGTTTTACAGAGGAACATGGGGTTTTTTTAGTCAGTAAGATTTTGGTAATTTATGTAATGCCAGGCAGATAATTTATGGTCCTTTGAATTTTTTTGTTGAAATTTGAATTGACTCAGCTGGAATTGTAATAAAATATTTTGAATAATTTAAAGCCACCCACTTGAAGATTTTCAATCAGGCTACTCTCTTTTCAGAAAGAATTTCCACATTAATGGCTGACACACTCCAAGCTTTAACAGACTCCTTAGGGCTTTTCCTCATAGGATGCTTGGATCTCAAGAGAAGGAGGAAGAAGGGCTTAATCACAAAGTTGTCCTGACATACATGCACTGTGAACAACTTGGGGCCTGAAGCCTGGAGAGTCTCTGAAAGAAAGGTACTACTACTAATTTGGTATTTTTATTGAAGTTACTAAAGAAAATGGTGCCAGAATAGTAGTACTGGTCAGCACCATGCAGTCGCGAGGGCTGCAACCTCATTGTGAAGTTTTGAAGGGAAATTTCTATTCAGAAATGTCCATTTCCATAGCAGGGAGTTCAGTGCCGTAATCATCTATCCCATCTGCACTCCCTTTGGATCCATTATAGCATTTAGAACTATGTCTTCTTTTATTACTTCTTGCATTTCTGGTAGGGGCAACAGCTTATGAAACTACAGGGATAGCTTTGAAACTGAAGTATTCTTTCGTGATTGATGGTATATAGTATTCCTGACCCAGTGGGTATATTTGAAATGTTGTCAAGTTATTTTCTTTCCTTGAGTTAGTCACAGTTTTACGGTCCTAACCTCACAGCTAATGTAAACTTCTCCCTTGCTGGCTGGCAAGCTCAACTTAAAATAAAACTGCAAATGGGCAAAATTGAATCTCATGATACTTAATAGCATGTGCAAAGCCCAGCAGATGGAGTCAACTTACACACAAACATTTCAGTTTTCATTGGTTAAAGAAGCTAGAAAGCAAGACTTGCAAGTATTAAAGCCAAAAACTTCATAGGTCATCTGTTTTTACTGTGCTGTATGGGCTCAGAATCCAAAAGAATATATTTCCTTTTTTAAATTTGAATTTTAGGACATTTTCCATTTATCAGGATTATGTTACTCAACTTTAGAACTGTAGCATTCTTTTGCTTGGCAGGGGCCTTTTTGGCTTGCTTTTTTCCCTTCCTTTTTTCTTTTTCAAACTTGTTCATTTGTTTCAAGAGAGTCATCATTTCAAGGAAGTCAGACAAAATAATGAGTTACTATAGAAAGTGGAGATTTATAAATAAACCAGTCTATTTATGCATGCCTAGATGACAGCTAAAGGCTTTGCTGTGGAACAGCATAACGGAGCAACACTAGCAGCAGTGCACCTGCATCTGCCTCCTCTCTGTCAATAGTTGAAATTCACCTGTGCAAGTGACGTGGCCCTTCTCACCCTTCTGCAGCTTTGGTCCTAGAGTTAAAGTCAGTGAGAGTCACTTTTCTTTCACTGTAATGTAAATAAGGCTCAGTTTGTCAGAAACGAAACAACCTGTCACCCCCTTTCCACCAACCCAGTGTAGATCAGCAGTTTCCAGAAGGGTTGCATCTGTACGGGATGACACTCCTGTGGACAAGGACCTTTCTACCTCTGCTGTCCTGGCCTTGCTTAGCTTTCCTGCCTCAACTCTAAACAGCACAGGCTCTGGGCCTGATCCTCCTACAGGCTTTGCACTAGCTAAGTTCTCATTAGCTTCAGCAAGGAAACCAGAAACTGCTCTGCTGTAACAGAAATCACCAGCTTTGTTTTTTGAGGCCTCTTGACTTTGCGGTTAATTGTTCCAGCTGTTTCCCCTCTATAGCACACTTGGGTTTAACAGAAAGAACATGTTTCTCCCGTTGTTGACTTCAATGCTGTCTGTGTGGTTCTCAGTTCATGGCTGTACAGCAGTGGGAGTGCCAAGGCCACTGCACAAGGTGGTAACCAGCCACAGCAAGGGCTGTGACTGAGCTGTGCCCGCTCTCCCATCTTGCCAAGCGAACCGCATTTGCACATGCTGTTTTCCTGTGTGTTTGCATACAGATGAGGGTACAGCACCTAAGTGTGAGCCCAGCATTTATGCAAATTAGCGTTTATACGGATTCAGAGCCTCTCTCTGCTTCTGTCTGTGGGGCACACTTCCAGGCTCCCTCAGAGCCAACGAAGCAGTCCACAAGTAGAAAAGATTGCTCTGGTGCCCATTCATATGATGTAAGAACAGGATGCGTATGCCCCAAGGTGATACGGCAACTTCCAAAGAACAGTTAGGAACGCTTCCCACACCCAGCTGACACCGACAGGCTTAGCCAGAAGAACTTTCTTTGGTGTACTGATGGATTTTCTGCTTTTTTGAGAACCCCGTGCAAGCACATTGATCCTTTTCCAAATTCAGCCTTGGATCTGCACCCTCTGCACTGCGACACACTCCACTTTGAAAGGCTGACAGCGCTTGTCTTGCATTTCCCCAAAGATTAGAATGTCATCACTTGTGGTTAAGAGCTCCAGGGACATGTTGAATTACTTTTCTGATACTATCTTTACATTTTTTTCGAGAGCTTAGCATATTCCAAACATTAATCTTCTGTGCTGTCTTGAGGCAACGTGACCAGAAAATGCTTTGTCAGCCACAGGTTGTGACAAGATGCCAAAATAAATAAAAAGGAGTCACACGCTCTAAAAGTCTTGCTTGCCATGTGCTTCTGATGAACCTGTTACTTTAGCCACAACACTTTGCAGTCTTTACAGACATCTAGCAGAATCCATTGCAGTCTAAGCACCAGGCCATTTCAGAAGTGACTCATTCTCACTGAAATAGGGCATCTGTGGTAAATTGATGATGATAGACACGTGTGACGCAGTTTCCAATGAACCCTCCTGTGCAGGTTGCCTGGCCTTAAAGTATACAGGGGTTAGCTTTCAGGGGTAGGGAGCACTCTAGAGGGACTGATAGCAAAGGTGGGTCCTCAGCATCACTGAAATTCAGACCTCACCTTGCTGCTGCTTACCCGATGTGGGCTGAAGCAGATACCACTCTGCAGAACACCTCTAAGAGCAGTGCCAGGTCAGTGACAGCGGGACTAGCATGGAGACCACCCCACAAGGCAAAGGCAGGAGATAAAGTGGTGAGCATGTATGAACTGAAACCACCCTCCGTCTCACACTCTGCTTGAGTGTGCAGCTGCAGCACTGCCAACAAAGGAGTAGGCACCCAAAAGATTTCACAGCTTGCATTCCTGGGGCAATAGGCTCTTACAGGGGGACAGAAGGTGGGACTTGTTAAATTACTCCAGTATAAATGCGAGGCCTTAGCAGGGGTGACCCAAACGTGTGTCTTGCTGTGTTTAGTGCTTCATATATCAACAGAGATATTGGCAGCTCCTAAATCCTTCACACTGGGGACAGCAAACATGAGGTATACGCTCAACCAAGCAGAAAGAAGCAATCCTGAAGATTAACAGCCAAATCTGGCAGGCCTTCAACACCCATAGTCTATCACAACTCCAATCAAAATCAATACAGTTTTTTAATGGGGACTCAATCATACTATTGCTCAGAGTAAGGGGACAGCTTATTATCACAGTCCTGGAGCAGACCGGAGTTGCTGTAGAGGTCCTAATGCCAGTTATTACCTAGAGGTGTGAAAATCATGTATGTCATGCTCATGCATGCATCTTGTGCATGCATACTCAGGCCTACACTGGCCTTCTTCTATTCGAGTTAAAGCTCAGTATCATAAGCCCATCTGTTTACAGGGTAGTCCTAAGGGGCAGAGTACAGGAACCTTCTACTTGTCTTGGGTGTAGGATGTAAGGCTTTATTTGATATAGCTCACCCAGTCGAGTACATGCTCACAAACAAAAAGAGGATGTAACACCGCTTGGGTGCAGCTTTTCCCACTATGCTGCTACGTGCAGTCCAGGAAAGTGATGCTCACGACTGATGGGGCTTTGTGCTTCCCAGTGTATCCATGCAAAGCACCATGTGACCAAGCTGCAAGGAAGGAAATGCAGGATAAAGGCCCTGCTCCCTCCTCTATGCTTCACAGGTAATTTTCCACATGGTTCTTCAGGTGAGAGGATTTCCTCTGAACAGCATGTAACAAAATGCTCTATTCAGACACTGTTAATGCTCAGTGAATGGTGGTTACCATTGTAGACAGTGATTGCCACAGAAATGGTCACAAATGCAGCGTTTCCATGGGAAAAGCAAAGCAACTCATTGCAGAACAAGTGCAGGGAGAGCAGAGCGGTCTGCACAGACGATCCTGGATAACCAGCTGTGCCTAGCGAGAAGGGGAAAGCTACAGTGTTTTTCCAGAAATACACACCAGAATCTCATATCCCCACTCCTCTAAAATGCCTGTGTAAGAAACTGTTAATTTAATATCCAAAATTTTGGGTTAGAATAACATAATTCAATGGAAGATAGCTGGCTTGAGATATAATCCCTGTGAGTGAAATGCAATTGCGGGGGGCAATTCCCAGTATGAAAAGTATTTGTGCAATTTGGCTAGTATCGCATTCAAACCTGAAGTAAACCAGACAATGTCAGGTGGTAAGCCAAATGAAGGGGTGTTTTCACTTAAAACTTTCTCCTGAACACCTCCCAGAAAAAGAATATAGCCAGAAAGTCGACCATCTGCTAATGTACACAGGTCATGAAATCAAGAGAAAAAGGTAGACAGCAAACAGAGGATACATCAGAGAAGTGAGTAGCACAAGCAAGAGTGACACCCACCTCCCAAAAATGCATCTGTTCCCTCTCATGTGCATTCTTCTATGAGGTTTGCAGTTCCCATATCCTGCTTTTATATGCTTTAATATTTTAGCAGCTGAGTGACCCCAGGGGCATTTCTGACAATAATTACAAAACAAGACACTCCCTCCCTGCTAGAGCTTCGATGTGTCTACTGTTCCCAAGGATAAGGTAGAATCTCTGGGCAAATACAACCTGTAATATAACTTTGCTTTCATGTTTTAACATCCCAGAAACACACAGTGCAGGCTTTGCCTCAACAATACAATAAAAAAAACAGGCATCCAGCATGTATAATTTAGAGGCTAAGGCTTTGGCCTCTGGGGCCTTGCTTAGCTGATGGTAATCCACTTGACAGGGTGATTTTTTCCCTAAATGATTCAGCATATCACATCCCTTTTGTCCTGCTTATTCAAGGAGAAAATGCCTAACTGAAACAAATAGCTTGTGGGGTGAGCTCAGAACAACTGGGTACGGTTCCCTCACAAGACAAGTGACCTTGCACAGGCCATGCAGCCCTGAAAGAAGGTTGTTTCCAGGCGTGCTTAGTTTGGCCAACACGGCAGTACCCTGCCTTTCTTTCAGGGCCATAATTGACTCTGTAGCCAATTAGAGTATTGTTAACTTCTGCCCTGGTGAGCAAAGGTTGAGACATGCCCTGCCCAGCCCTGGCGTGGCATGCATCGGGATGCAGCTAGAGCCACATGGATATACCTGGCAGCTTTCAATGCAGGCAGTGAGGGGAGGAAGTAGGCTGTGAGCAGCTGGAGTAGCTCATATACCCTATTGCCTGCTGTTTGGTTGTGTCGAGAGAAGAAAGAACATATAGCTGGCTCCAGGGCAGCAGATGAGCTACTCACACTGTCGGAATTGAGCCCAGCAGCCTTGGATTTGTCACTGCTGAACTGGTGCATTTCTTACAGTGAGCCCTGCCTTCCTTTCTATGCCCTGATGTCTGTGCAGAGTAAACATTACACAAAACTAACACCTCAAGAAAAAACACATTCCCTCCTTCCTGCCCCTACCAAAAGACCAATGCAGAAACACTTGTGCTGAGCAGCTTTAAGTGTAAAGGTATGTGCCCCCAAACAGCTTCCTCCAGCACTAAGCAACTCAGCCATGTTGAAGCCTGAGGCTCCTGGGAGCCCAGCTTTGGAGCTCTATTTTTGCAAAAGCTGGTTTCTAGGCTGTGTTTAATAATTCCTGTTAGATGCATCTCCATGGTTGACCCAGATTCGGAAAGCCTCTTTGTTTCAGATTGTTATGCACATATTTAAAGATGGGCTTAATGGCTTTCTCAGATCAGGGCCACATCAAACAGTTTTGTTACTGATGAAGGAATGATTGCCTGCATTTGAAGTAGCTGTGTACGTCACACCAGGCTTGTCAACAAGGTGCACATTCATCTAGGGATTCTCTTGGTTGCTGCTTAGCTACTGAAAATGTACATCTGACGTAGCCAGCATTTTTTTTGTTTGGCTTTTAAAAATCCCTGTTAGAGCAGCATGCAACGTTGAAGGCTTCAGCCTGTCTCGTGTGATTCCTCATCCCTAGACAGCAGCAGGATGAAGGGACAGCACAGCATCATCTTTGTGTGGCAGCTTGCTCCTTACAACCATGGAGTCCCCAGCTTTGTCACATTTCCTGCAGTTTTAGACAACTGTGCCAGACTGAAGTGTCAACCACAAGAACTGGAGGAGGGTTAGCTCTGTGCTGTTGCCTTACTATAAACATAGAATTGAATCTGAGCATTTTACATTCAGTTTGTTCTTTGAACTAAATACTTCTTCCTCCTACCTCATATTCCTTCTGACTATTTTCTACAGTAGTACAGTGGACTTGTTATGTAGTGATACTGCTGTGCTCCAAATTCTTTTCCTTCATGTGATATTTCAATTAGACTTCTTACCTGGCCTTATGCCATTTCTTAACTGTTTCAAGGTGTGGGTAGGAGCCTTTACACATTCCCCAAAACAGTATATGTGAAAATCTAAACAGCTAATATTCATGCCAAAATATGCTATACCCATTGCTCATCTCTCCAAGGGTGCACTAAGATAGCAACCAGATATACGCTGGTGTGACAATTGGCTGCAGGGTGTGTTTTGGCAAAAAGGGTGATCTGTTAGTCAAGTTGAGAAAAGAGCAGCAGAGAGTAACAGAACAGAGGGGTTTTACAATTCCTCTAACAAATCGTAAAGCAGCTGAAAGTACAACTTCACCTTCACATCCTCCATTTATTTTTAGTTTTGCAAGTTAACATAAAGTGTGCCACAAATAGTACCTGATGAGAGAAGGGGAAGAGAGGGGAAAATCAGGATTTGGAAGGGTTTTGTTCCCTTTTTCAAAAGCATGTAAGCTATGTGCAATGTATTCCCTTCTTTGCCAGAAAAGCTTGGACACCACAAGCCCCATATCCCAAGGAAGCAACTGCCGTTGGAGGAGATAATTTGCCTGCATAGTCCCTTTTCCAGTGATATTTTTTATTACATTCAGTTGAACAAATAGTCTCTGGGGCAAGCGCTAATCAAGAGCCTGTGGAATCATCCTCTACATGAAACACTTCAGCAGCCCGAAGTACAAAATACAGCTGCAATCCCATAAGAAGGGACTGAGTTCATGTTCAAAGTGCTTATAGCCTAGTTAGAAAACTCACCTAAAAGAGGTTCCTGCTTAAAGTTTACCAGTTCTGAGTAGGATCTGAACCAGTCTCTTGACATTCGAGAAGTGTTCTTACACACTGAGCTACTGAACAAGAGGAGAACAACAGCAGTACTGCATCCTCAAACAGTTTTCTGCATCTCAGCCTTTGTCTTCTCCTTTTACAGATTTTTTGTCTTTTAATTGAATTAAGCAAAAATTTGGGGAAGGGAAAAGAAGTAATTCTGTGAAGCAAGACAGGAAGTCTGATCTAAGCCAATTAAAAAATTGGAAGATAAAATTAAACCAAAAATCAATTATTCATTTGGCCCTCATCATGAAGACATTTTTTGAACTTATCATTTTCTAAAGTTACAGTGTTCCAATAAATTTACAGGTGCAAATTTAACTGTCTAAATCAGCATCCTGATCCTTTGTCATGGCTACAGAGCTGCTGAGAATGTCATAACTTCGTTGGAAAATTGGATTACATTCAGGAACTAAACTATGTGGATCCAAGTATGTAACTAAGCCTGAAAAAATTAGCCAAAAACTGCATTTGTGTGTCTCTTTGCACATTTATTCAAAACAAAGCTATTTTTCCATGTGCATCTTTTGGCTAACTCAGAATACTCCACAGTCAGAACCTGGGGGGGAATGTGTGGAGAGAGAGGAATTGCTATGTTATGGCCATCCTTGGGTTCAAAACCACAGTCACTTACACTTATCGATGCCAAGAAGCTTACAAAAGCCATTTCAGATTGTAACAATTCACTGCAAAATTGAAAACATTCATTTGACTCCACCTCACAACAAGATAATCAAATCAAACCTGCAAATCCAAAAGCATTAGAAAATGTGATATGCATCCTCTTGCAGGAACACATGAAATAATGCTACCCACCCCTGACCTGCACACAAATGTGTGCAAAATGAGAATAACTGGCACATTTTGAGCTCTTTGTGGGCAAATCTTAAGGCTGCAAAGTGAGTCTGTAAAGTTGTCCCAGAATAAACTATGGCACTGCATTGAATTGAGACACATGAACACAAAGCTGGATTAACTCAGTTAGAATACCACCAATTGCTTTTTTAGTAATTCTCTCCAAAAAGCTGCAGCCAGGGAACAGTTTATATTAATCTATGGGTCTGGGATAATTTAATAATACTACTGCTATTTCTACTTCAAAGAGAGTGTAGATAAAACAAAATAGTTTTATTTTGTTAAATCACAGTTATTTTTCTGTAATCTACATATGCCTTCTTATCCTACAAAGGAAATTTCAGTTCATATAATTCCCAAATTGTAATACATAAATCAGGATCTATTCCTGAGAGCAAGACCTAGCACACTAATAAGTCTCTTTTTACCTAGAGGCATTCCTTCTCAGTTTTAATAACACAAAAAGGAATGACTACACAGCTACTGAGCAAGGAAGGAAACCTTATTGTACACACGAAAAACAGACAAAAGATACTTTAAGAAAGAACTAGTCAAAATAAAAACCTCATACTGTGTTTTGCCGTTTCACAAAACATGCCCTTAGCTGGATTATGGAATAAAATAAACATGAATCTTATTTTGTATTATTATACAAGCTTTCATCTCAGGAACTCATAAAGAAGTTTGGCAGTGACACAATGTCTTTGTGGCATTGGTAAGTATTATTGTCCCCAAGAGGCAGAGGGTCACCTTGGGAAACAACGTGAAGCAAAGCATCTCTCCTGTATTGAAATGCCTATGTCGTCATGGAATCATAGAATGGTTTGGGTTGGAAAGGATCAAGTTTATGTTGCCACAGGCAAGAACACCTTCCACTACACCAGATTGCTCCAAGCCTAGTCCAGGCTGGCCTTGAACACTGCCAGGGAAGGGGCAGCCACAACTTCTCTGGGCAACGTGTGCCAGTGTCTCACCATTCTCATAGTGAAGAATTTCTAATCTAAATCTTTCCTCTTTCACAGTTTAAAGCCATCCTCTCTTGTCCTGTTACTAATGCCTTTGTAAAAAGTCCCTCTCCAGATTTCTTTTAGGTGTTCTTTAGGCACTGGCAGCTGCTTTAAGGTCTCCCTGGAGCCTTCTCTTCTCCAGGCTGAACAAGCCCAACTCTCTCAGCCTGGCTTCATAGGAGAGATGTTCCTGTCGTCTGATTGTCTTCATGGCCCTCCTCTGGACTTGCTCCAACAGGTCCATGACCTTCTTAGGTTGGATGCCCCAGACCTGAATGCAGGACTGCAGGTGGGGTCTCACAAAAGCTGAATAGAGGGGGGAAATCACCTCCCTCTACCTGCTGGGAGAGTCCAAAGACCCAGCTACAAAAGTGCTTTCACACGTCTAGCCACTATCTTCCAATTTATGGCAAAATGAGAGCACTTAATCAGTTGTACAAAAATCCCAGCAAATCCAATAGTAGTAATAACAATAGTAATAATAGTCCCACCCTGGGGTAGTCATAGTTTTCAACTGATAGGTTATTTTTACATCAGTTTTGTTTAAGCTTTTAGCCATTTAACTGTGATTTTTTTTTCTAAGAATTTAAAGATATCTGATTATCACTTCTTTCCAGTCTTCTTAAAAAACTCCAGTCCCGGTAACAGATGTGGGCAGACACAGCATTAGCACAGACTCTTCACCTGTGTAGCCTGTGACAGCACAGATCCATAGCCAGGGGGAAGGAGCTCTGCACTGGGGCATGCAGCTTTACAGGAAACCTCCCCACACCTGGAGTAAGAGAGAGTGAGCCAAAATGAAGGCAACACACAGGGAGCGGCAAGTCCTTTGGAGACACACTGCTCCTGTATTTCATGCATCATCAGGGCTCTTAGAAGGGTTCCTCAATATCCACAAGAATTTTGCTTCAGGGAGTACTAGGGAAGGTAGGAATTGACTCTAATTCACAGCCATGTTTTATTTTCAATGCTCTGAAAAGAAATTGTAGTCAGTCACACAGTATAAGGCCAAGGAGACTTCAACAAATACCTAATCTGACCTCCCACAACAATCAAACAGTTCCTTCTGTGGGTACCTTCCCCCAGCAATACATGAACTGTGCAACTTTCATAACAAGAGTTGTGTAGTGCTTCTTTTCTTTCAAGAGAGCCTTAAGGCAGACAGATTATGGATGTAGGCCTCAGAAATCTCTACGAGGTAGTTCTTAAGAAATAGGTAAATTAAAAATGCCACAGGGCAGATCAGCACTTTGTCACTGCTCCACTATTTAATGAGGAAGGAGCAGGAAAGATCAAAATTGTCAAATCAGTACCCTCCTAGTCCCAGGCATGTGCTTTATGGTTTCCTTGCACTTTGGCAACTCTTGTATGGCTTGTTATGCTAATAGCTTTTAATTGAATTCTATCAGTGGCAATGTGAACGAAGGGCTTACTGTGTACAATTGAGTTACCAAGCTCTGCAGGTCTTTCAGATT
Organism: Nestor notabilis; assembly: GCF_000696875.1. NCBI lineage: Eukaryota > Metazoa > Chordata > Aves > Psittaciformes > Psittacidae > Nestor > Nestor notabilis. The sequence goes on along the minus strand of NW_009916786.1, from coordinate 134,315 downwards.
TGACCAGATATTGTATCTTTTCCTGTTGCTCCCATCTGTAAACTTTAGGTTATCCATCAGTGCCAAAGCAGATAGGGCTTTAACGCAGTCTGTGTGCAATCAGATGTTTCTATTTCCTACTAGCCTCAAAGTGACCCTGTGGCCAATGCCAGGCAGGCTGCAGCTCACTCCAGAGAGCACTCTTTCATCTAATAACCCCCAGCACACAAAATACCAAACTAAAGCATTGCTGATGTTCAGCCGACTGCTTTCCCATGTTACTGCAGAAACAGGTCAAGTAATATCTCCTGAGGTGTGCTACTTCACCCCCTTTCTCTTCCCTCTACCTGTAAACACTGTGGGCACAACTTGCTTGATGCAAGCGACCCTCTGCTGTCTGTGAGAGTCTGCACTCACTACACTGCCTGCTCCTCTCAGGCTCACACTTCAAACCTGTTCTAACTTCCCCAGCAAGAAAATAGGGAGAACTTAAATCATACATTACCTTGGCTCAAAGCATGCGCCAAAACTGTCTTTCACATAGTTTGGACAGCAGGGCATGAGCTGGACATAGTGCAGGCTTATCTACCAGCTAAAGCTTGTTTTTCCTTGTGGGCACTGACAAACTATATATGAATTATTCTGGGTTCACTACAACAGAACATTGTCTAGCATCCAGCATATTCGAGTTTATGTTGCAAACATCACTAGGTACATGAAATAAACCAGCAGTTATAACGTTAAGGTACCAGGAAGCCAGTGGAGGCTATTTTCTTAAGGCAAGTTCACCTTTTCCAGATTTCAGCTTCAGGCCTGATTTTGAAAAGCTTGGCTTTCATTTCCTCGAAACCTTAGGATGTTGCAGAGCAGAAAGAAAACAAAAACCTATAAAAATAATGAAACTAGAGATGGGGGCATATTTTACAGCACACTGAACCATGAGCAAAAAGTGTAAATTAGAGGAAAATAGAGACTATGGAGTGCTTATACAGTCAAACCAATGTTTTCCTGGGATCTAAAAAAAAAAAAAAAAGCTTAATAATGACAACTCCCATCCCACAGCAAAGCAATAATTTCAAACTAAATTTACATTGTAATTAGCCTTTCAAAAATGCAAAGAACTTCAATATAGATGTCCATTAATAATCTCACTGCTGTCAGAAAGCCAGTTCCACCCACACATGCTACTTAATTAAACTCAGAGTTCCTCATTCATACAAACAGACGGTTATGAAGAACAGGTGGTTCCTAATTTGAAGATAATGGATAAGTGAATCTCAGTATAACTTCAAGGCCTCAGATTATCTCATTTAATGTTCTTCTTGTACCTCTGAAGATTTTATTTTAAGCTCAGTTTTGTTTTCCTCTTGCAGCCATGACGTAGGGTACTATAACAGAACACAGTGCGTGTTTGTCTTTTAATAAATGACACAGATCAATTTCAGAGCCATTAAAACTGCTTAAAATTAGCTCACTGGTTAACCTGTAACATGCTGCATTTTTGATGTGACCACAGCACTATTGTTCACTCACACACATAACAGCAGATAAGAACTTGGACATTTGGAAAGTGTTAAACATTTCCTCCTCCTCTCCAGGCCAAAGAAACTTGAATTTCCAAAGACAGTCTTGCTAGAATTGCCTTCTCACACAGCAATGAGCCTGAGAAGTATCTTTGAGGATCTAAAGGAAAGACATGAGGACAGTTTCCTACCCTTACGTGGCCTGAACAACCTTTTCCCACATGGACTGGTCATTTGCAAGACAAGCACCAGTTCCATCAAAAGCCTCTGTGCTGCAGATGATAAGCGTAGTGATGGGAAGGCTGGTGTACAGCAAGGGTCTCTGAGGCTGCCTGCAGCTGGAAAGTCCCCTGCTGGTCTGCAGGATATTGAGAGCATCCTCAAAGGAATCGGTAAAACTTCAGCCGGCTGGTGGGAGAGCTTTGTACTGTTAGAGGAATAGGGGAGGGGAAGAGAGAGGGGTCTGGGGAGAACAGAGGTGGCCAGTGAACAAAGAAGTCCATAGTCTTTGTGCTGGGCTGCCAGACCTACACTCAGCCAGCACTCTGCTCTGTAGAGTAGTGGAAAAAAGCCCTGTACAGCGCACTCAGGATTGCTGCCGGCGTTTTGATGGCTTCCTTGCATGTTGTGTCAGTGTTGTGTGTAGGCAGGCAGCAAGCTTAGGCCTTGGGCTGTAAAAGTGCTGCTGAGCCAGGCTCCGTCTGAGCTAGCTTTGGGCAGAATCACTGAGGATGCCCCTTAATTAATTAGTATTCAGTCTAATTAATTAACCACATGTCAGGTTGTCTGTGGGTTGATAATGTGCACAGGCTGCACAATGTTTATAAGGAGGTTTTGCCTGGTAGTTTGTATCTAGAGAGAGTACAGAGACCTGGAGGAACAAGCTAGATTAGAGGGAGTTTTTACTGACACCTACAACTTTTAAAGCACTTTATGTGGGGTTTCACTATCCTCAGCTGACAGTGCATGAAATGCTGGAAGAAAGCAAAGCAGGGAGGAGTTGTGTGTGGGACTCAAGTCTCGTGACACCCTATTTACCTGATAAAAATTGAGCGGAGGTGCTTTTGTTGTGGAGAATTATTTCAGAACTTCTGGTACTACAGAAAGTCAAGTTCCACCTTTGTACGAGAGAGTGGCAGTAATAACTTCTAAACTCATTGTGCAGGATTTGGAGGTTCCCTTGGAAGGGCCAAAAAGGAAGAGGAGAAAAGCTGAGACAGCTCCCAGACTTTACCCAGAAAGGCATCACATTTGGCATTTCTGCTGTGCAAACTGCAATGACGAATTCAAAACAATGAAGCATTTAAAGACAGAAGCTATCTATAGTAGAAACAAATGTGTCTTTTATGCCCAATTCCAACAGCCATTTAAAGAGAAAATATAATCACAGTATAATCAATGGAGTGAGTAATATTTACTGGTTGAGTGATGAATGGCTCTCTAGAGGAAAGGATATTTTAATGTATGACTTCTGACAGCTAAGGTAGCTCTAAGATGCAGCCTGAAATAAATAGCCATTTTATTTTAAGAAAGCCAGATGATTCAATCAGTGCAGGCAAAGGCACAGTTTCTCACACCTCCACTAACACTTTATTCACTAGCCTACTGTTTCTTTTGTTAAACTCTCTTCTACCTCCCACTGTTACTGAGGCAACTTCTATTTTTCAGTAAAACTTTATTGCAAGGTTGCTTTCAAGTGGAAAGGTTAAAATGTGGCGCTATATGTTACCGCCTACCAGCCATCAGTGTGCACAATGGTGGTTTGAACTGAAACGAGTACACCAAGTTGCATTGCTTTGCACAGTGCAGGCCAACTTAGGATCCTTCTGCATGGACAGGGCTAGATGTGCACACCCAGCCATGCCTGCAGTTTAGCAGCTGCAGGTGTAGGTGACATTACTCAGCTGTGGGTCAAAGTCAACTTTACAGGAGTTGCTGATATTTATGCGATGAGAATATCCCTTATTTACATTTATTCAGTGGAATTTTAAGATGTAATAATTGTTCATATTGACTATAAGGGATGCTCGATCAAGTCACTGTGCCTTGAGCAAGTGGAGAACAGATATACCATAGGAAGCACACATACCTGTGTGTGTGCAATATGCTCTGATTGGGCCAGATGTTTTCTCTGACTATGGCCTGAGGTAAATGGCAGCTTGTTGGAAGTTTTAAGGCTGGGTTGGTTTTTAGTTTTGGTTTTTTGTTTGTTTGTTTGTTTGTTTTCTGGGGAGGAAAGGCTGTATTCAGAGCTATTTTTCCTACATATTTATTCTACAAGCACCTTGAAGTGGGCACTATCTGTTACATGCCAAGAATATCGAGGTCTTTACCACCAGCAGAGTCCTGTGTCTATTCCATGGCTTACACTCTACTCTTTTTAAAAATTAAATAATCCTGATATTATACGGTAGTCAGAAGACAGATAAAAATATAACAGTTAATGCTAGTATAGCAGATGTTGTGTATTCAAACTCCGTCAAACTATAAGCGTATGGTAAAAGAATCTAGAGCAGATTTTCTCTTGTATCTTAAATTAGCTGTATGCCCATCAGGTGATCTCTGTACTCTGTTCTTTTATTCCTACCCACACTGCTTTCTTCCTCCTAATAGTCAGCCTTGTGGCTTTGTGTTTTTATCCCAGTTTTGTTCCTCTTCTTTGTGTAGCTGTACAACACAATAAGGCTCACTGGAAAGCTCCAATTCAGTTAAGCACAAATAAGCAAAATAAATGAGAAGCTTGGGTTTGCAAGATCCCTTAAACTTGTGGTGGTGGTTGTAGATAAAGATATGTCTACCACTATCACTCTCCTCTTTCTAAACAGAGCTTCAACATTACTCTGGCGTGCAAAAGCCTCATGTTCAAGTCCATGCTCTACAACTTTGGAGCAAGCAGTAAGCCATTTATGTAAGGAAGTGAAGAGTTCAAAACCCGTGAGAGTAGAAACTCTATTGATTTGTTTTTCTTTCTGGCCAGGTCTCCAAACAGTGCTACTAAAGCCTTGGAGAAAAGTTTGTGCAACCAGAAGTTCATCTGCCCCCTCCCCATCAGCATACTGGTTTATTTAGTAGAAGACAGCACCTTTCCCTGCAAGTCTTCTTACTCAAGTACCCAGTTTCTCCTGAACCTCTGATATGACCAACCCTAATAACCCCCTCACACATTTCATTACTTTGCTGACTTTGACCCTGTTGAACACAAGTTATGAGGCCTCCTTGCTTTCCTGTACTTACATTCCTACTAATTCTTCCTTCTCATCATGTCTTTATATATGTTTCCCTAAGGTCTATGTGCCTCAGTCCAACAATTGCCTGACTTCATGCCTAAACACTACCCTGAAAAGAAATGCTTTCTTGAGTAGGGGCCTCATTTTGGAACAGCCCCAACTTTAGTCCAACAGGCCCTTTTCTCTCCTTCAGAGACCTTTTTCATCTAAGTGCTCATTTTATAAAGCTTTCTGCAATCAATTTCCTCCTCAATGTCATATCCACTTCCCCTTTTATTTAAACTATTGCCCTCTTTTTTGCTTCTGTCAGATTTAGAGTGTAACCACTGTGACCAATTCTGCATGCCTTAATGGCACTAATAATGTGTCATTATATATAATGATGTAATCAGAGAAAGTTCAAGAGGCAGTTCAAGCATGGGGAGGCTGGAACCAGCCCATCTTCAGATGTGTAGAGCCTGCATACAATTTGAGATAAAAGGAAAAAGTGTAAATAAACAGTTAAACTATGGGGAGAAAAGCAAGAGGAAAGCCATGATATTAACTTTATACTAACGCCATATATATTGCAGGAATAGAGAAGGGAAAGTAGACCTGAAGTATCTGATTGCTCCAAGTAGGATTATATGACTGAAGATTTTGCGTAAGACTATTGCATAATGGGAAAAGCTTGTGCTTGCAGGACACATTCCAGCAGCAGCCAGGAAGAAAGGCACATTGTGTGGCTTTCACCTTCCTTTGCCAAATTCCCTGTCATTATTTTAGGAAGGCACAATTACAGGCTCACAATTTTCATGGATTTTTGAAAAATGCCCCACTGAATAGATTTTAAAAACTGCCCAGAAAAAAGAACTCTAGAATTAATGGCAGGCTGAGACAGTCTATATTAGTTTGCTCACAAAACCTCTTTGTAACTGTCAGCATGTGGACCCCATGGCTGTAGGATACACTGTCAGTTCCTTAGAAAGATGGAGGAACGTCGCCAATTCGTTTTTCTCTGTCAAACGTTTCATTTATTACTGAGCCTGTATGCAAGTTAACATCTCTCTCTTGTGCCAGCACTACTGCAACAACAACCATTTTTGTATTTCACTTGCCAGCTAAGTTTGCACTACACTCGCTCTAGCACAGAGATGACATTCGTGGCAGCGTGCACTTAATGAATGAGCATAATTAGCTAGAAGATGTCTCAGCAGGCTGGTGAGGTGGCAGCACGCTAAATTGCTACGTAAAATGTGAAGCTAAATGACTGCCACACCTGGAGCTGGTGATAAATAAGCTTGACACAATACAGTTGCTCATCTCTCAACATTTTGAGTTCAGTTTGAGTTTACTGGCTATGGACTGGAAGTTGGGAGAAGCAGTGTAGGTGCTCCAACTCATGCGCCTGTGGGCAGTTTCTCAATCAATGACAGGAGCCTGTAAAGATGTCAGTGATCCCCAAATCTTTGATACAAGGTGCTTCCTTTCCCTGTAGCAGATTCAGGAGAGTGGAGCAGACAAAACGTCTTCAGCAATTCCAGCTCACAGTTTGGCAAGTGAGAACAAATCTCCTTTTGCTGATGATTCAAGCTAAGAGGCTGGAGGGAGCAGAGGCAGCCTGGGGACCACTTCATGTTCATGCTAAACCTGCCACATAGGTTGCCACCTCTGGGTCGGACAAGTGACTGGGGGAATAACTGTCCTGCCCTCTGGAGCCAAATGTACCAGAGTCCCTGTGGTGCTGATGATACTGGAAAATGAAGGTATAAAAAGAAAGATGGCTGATCGCAAGAGAGATATGCCTCTGCTAGCAAAGGGAATACACCACTTTCTGCACTTGTGAACATTTCTGGGCTGCTGCACCATGCCATAATACTGCCTGCATCATGATTGTGCCTCCAGCATCTACAGCTGCAGCTTTGTTTTGCTGGGTAAAGCTGAGCAACAGAAGGTTGGTCTGACAGAAGAAGAGTCAAAATGAAAAGCTGGGCAAGTATTTAGAGACATGAGAACTGGCAAAACAGACACTGGGATCTCTTCATTCTGGTTAAAGATAAAACAGAGCTGAACTGAAATGAAAGCTTGGGCATCTCTGTTTCGATGAAGATCTGCATTTTGCAGACTAGGACTGCACCCAAGTCACAGCAGGCTATTTGGCATGGGAAGGGATATTCATATGACTTTGGTGCTGTCCAGCCTGGACAGTTTATTCTGGGCTAGAAAGTCCAACTGGGGGCGTTACAGCAACACACCTAGAAAAGAGTAACATGGGTGAGCATGTTGGCTCAGAGCTGTGTCTGACCATTTCCCTGTGTTGCTGTGCTCCCAGCTATGCCATGGGGGAATGAGACGGATTATTCTTTACAACTTGCAGAGTCAATCACATCCACTTTCCCGAGTCTTTGTTACCAATGATGTTGTAATAAGCATAAAGAATGCAGTTTGCAGTTTGAGATCCCAGGATGAATTTGCAGTGCTGACAGCTAGAGAAATCATCTCTTGATATATAATCAGAGGAAATTTGATACAGGAGTCACTGTGAGAGGATAAATGTGTCATTTTTAGAGTCGCTTTGACTATAACCCTACTTTAATTGCAGAAAATACAAAATAAGTGCCAAATGGAAGTATGAGAAGCAATTTTTTCTGTTCATTACTGACACAAAATAAGCCAAGAGCTTATCCTTTCAGACTCTGCAAATTCAAAACACCCTCTACATTTTAAACCCCATTTCCCTAGAATAAGAAGTAAAACATGTCTGCATATTGTTACAGTTATAAAGCTGTAGAAAGAATCTTTCTCTTCTATAAGTAAGATTGATAGGCATTTTCCACTAAAACTTAATTTCAAATGAGAATATAAATTATAATTTTTTATGTCTGCTGTGCAGTAGTAGCTTGTATATTTTTAATCAGTATGAACATATCATATGGACAGCATTGCATCCTGACAGATGACTGACCAGTCAGTCTCACTTCTGTGCCTGGCAGGATCATGGTGCAGATTCTCCTGGAAACTATGCTAAGGCACATGAAAAACAATGAGGTGGTTGGGGCTGTTCAGCCTGGAGAAGAGAAGGCTGCATAGAGACCTCATAGCAGCCTTCCAGTATCTGAAGGGGGCCTACAAGGATGTTGGGGAGGGACTCTTCATTAGGGACTGTAGTGGTAGGACAAGGGGTAATGGGTTCAAACTTAAACAGGGGAAGTTTAGGTTAGATATAAGGAAGAAGTTCTTCACAGTGAGGGTGGTGAGGCACTGGAATAGGTTGCCCAAGAAAGTTGTGAATGCTCCAACCCTGGCGGTGCCAGGTTGGAGAGAGCCTTGAGCTACATGGTTTAGTGCAAGTTGTCCCTGCCCATGGCAAAGGGGGTGGAACTAGCTGATCTTAAGGTCCTTTCCAACCCTAACTATTCTATGATATTTCACACTGTTCAGGAGAGAAAAAAGAAGACTGCTGCATCTAACAACAGTCTCACTAAATAGCAGTCCTTCCAACTGTATTTGGTAAGCAACTACAGCTTGCAGAAATGAAGTAACCACAGTATCTAGTCATCTTTACATCCTCTGAGATCAAATGCAGTTTTAATAACCACAGTTAAAAGAACTTTCTTAGGAAAAATAGTACAATTCAAGGAACATACCTTTATTAGAATACTTTTTTTTTTTTTTTTTTACAAAAAGCTGCTGTTTCTTACCTCTGCAAGGGAATTTAAACCACAGCAACTATATCTCTGGTAATAAACTTTAAGGTATTATCTTGACTACTCAGGTTTTAGGCTTGTTTGGATTTGGAAAATTTGGAGTGTATGGATCAATTAAGTATGAATTAATGTGACATTCCAGCACGAAAGAGATGCTCGGGAACCAATTGCAAAATAATCAGTTTAAAATGTCAGAGAAGTTTAAAATGGCTCATAAAAGTATCAGTGGTGAAACTTGACCTTCAATGAAGTCAAAGAGATCTTTAAAACTGTTAGGGCCATGTTTTCAACCAAAAATACTTTGACTGCACAGTATGTTTTCCCCAGCTTGAACAGCAGACCTCTAAGGAAAGCAAAATCCTGGAGCTACTAGTGCTTCAGCATGGTGTTAAAGGGTATAATCCACCTTTACAGTGTAACACGTTATGGAAACTATAAATAAGTGAATATGTGACTGCAGGTCTCCACTCACTTCCAGCTCATTTCAGTGAGACACCAGAGTTCTGCTTCTACCCTTTTGCCTTTCTACCTTTTTCCTTAGGACAGGATTCAGCAATCATGGGACTGTTGCCTCTTTAACATTAAACCTTTTCTTCAGATGAATTGAAACTCCAAAATTACAGAAAATGTACACTTCATGTATACATATTTCTTCTCCAACATCCTCTGACCATCCTTTCCCTCCCCGTTTTAGCTCATCAAGCTTGTATCAGGGAAGCTCTGACCCTGAAAACACAGACACACATTTACACCTAAAGCATTGCAGCTAGTATCACTAAGGCCAAACCCATCATTTAACCAAACATGCTCTTCCCCCCTCCCAACCCACCTCTCCCCACTTGTCTCCACTCCACTTCCCTTCATGACACTCTAATTGGGGGCTTTAAACTGTTAAGTCTTCGGGATATAAATTATATCATCTTGCATGTTTGTACATTGCCAAGCACAAGAATAGCAACTGCTCGCCTTTGCTGGCAATCCTATGACACCTTTTGTAAGAGGGTGGAAGCTCTGGAGGTCTAATTAAATTTCAGTGTGGGTGATCACATTCTGCTTTTCTAAATGCCTTCTGCTTATCTAAATTCCTCCTGTAGTTACAACCTGATGCAATATTTCTCTTCACTTCCCGCTCCAGCATGCTGTGTAGTGTGACTGTGTGCTTTTCAACAGCTGCAGTCTTTCCCAGAGCTCCATTTCATTAGTGGCTAGCACATCTTCTGTCTAAATAGTTTGCAATGTGACACATACATCTCTGTGTGTCTGTGCATGTGTGTGTGTGAGACGGTGTATTTTATTAATATGGATTTCTTTAAAACATGGAATAAGACACTTGATTCTTAAACCATGCTCCACGGAGTGCTTGTAGATGGCCCATTACGAGCTAGTATGTCACATGGTGCTCATTTGCTACTTGTTTCCAGCTGCTAAATTGCACTGTGACACTGGTTAAATATACGTTAAATACCTTCATGATGTTATTTAAGCAAGTAAATGGCTTCCATTGCCTGAAGGAAATTCTGCAATTGCAAGGGGGAAAAGGAAGGGAAAGGAGGATCAACAAGAATCTCTGGTTAATGTGATTGCTCTGGTTAATGTGAATCCTCCAGTTAATGTGATCCATGCCACAGCAGATTCCTGCTCTCAGACAGAAAAACTACCCTGCTCTAAGGAAAGCCTTGCTTTCTTAGCAATGTGTTAGGTGCTGTTGATGGCCGGGTCCCACTAGTGAGAGCTGTGTTTTGGGCCAGACCTCTGAAAAGTGCCGGTTCTTTGCTTTGTATCAGACATCCAAAGCTTTTCAGGATGCTTGGCACGTTATCATGATTAAGTCTCTTCAGGGGAGGGGGTCAAGATCATTAGCCACCGACTGAGGAACACAAAGTGAGAGGTCACCTGGAAACCTCAGCGTAGGGTGGATCAACAGTGACACTCTACAAGGACAGAAGACTTACCCTGTTAGAGCAGTTTGTGGAGCTGAAGCTAGAGACTGTGCCCGGTGCCCAGAAAGTGATGTATGATATTGCAGCCTCTTGTATCACAATAGTTAAGAATATATGTCTGTTCGTTTAATGAATCTGAGCATTTCCAAGAACTGCTGCCACAGTCCATATGCCGTGTCTTTTTTTCTCTCTCCCTTTCTCTCTCTTTTTCCTCTTCCTTTATAGCAAATCCACAGAAAATAAAATTAGAATTGTAATTCATGTTCTGCTTAGGTTGCTGTGACCCTGAGGATAACATGGAAAACACCAACTAAAAGTGTAGTAAGTGAAAGAACTTTCTATGCACACGTACCTTCTCCCCCTGCATTTATGTAAGGACTAGTCAGAGGCAGAATATAAGGGACTTATTGCTGCTATTCTGCCTAACATCTTTGCCCCCAGCCAACTCCCAGTATCTACAGGGAGTTTCTACCATTGTGGACATAAGTCTATGCAAACAGCATGTTTGTTTTACAACTGTACAAATACACATGCACGTAGACAGTACAGCGTGGTCATGCCATGGCTGCCAGACTGTGCTAATGTGCCACATGTGCTTGGGCAGCACACAGCACATTTGGTTGACTTTGGCAGGCTTGTGCTGCTCTCTGCTTGCATTAGCATCAGAACATGTAATAGGCTGTTCAGAGTAGCTGTAAAAGTTGTTGATTTTAGATTTCTGTTTCTAAGTGAGCAGTTGGGGTTTGTGTCCTGTTACAGAACATGGACCACAGATCAGTAACACGAATATTTAAAGCTTGTACACTTCCACTCTCATTATGGTGTTTGTCACAAAGATGAATTAATGTTGTGCCATTTTCAGTTCTCATTACGATCTTTGTCATGAGATGAAATATTAGACTCTTAAAGTCTCTATGAATCATAGCAGCATGCTCTACTATGTTGACCTTTTCAATATTCTGTGTTTGTACTGGCTGGTATTTCCTTTCCTCTTCCTCTGTAGTAGCCAGGCTAAAATTGTGGGCAGGCTGCATTGGGCTTACCAATGGAATTACAGAATACTGATGGTGTCAGCACTGGGTAGGCATGTCTGGGTTTTCAGCAATTCATTGCAGAATTAGAATTCTAGCCACCATGCAAAAGGGGGGGGACTGAAAAAATGGGCCTATGGAAAGCCTTAGTGGTTCTGTAAAACACTAACACACATACAGGTGCTCAATGGAAAGAAACTCCTGAATAGTTGTAAATGGCAAAGAAAAGCAACTCCCATCTACCAGTCATTGTTTGAGAAAAAGAAAAAATAGGTCACAAATCTGTTGTTAAATAGCCTGAAAATTGTCATCCAACTTCTTCCTTTTTTTTCCCCAGTGTTGGGTGTGGTATTTCCTGCTTTCCTGACACTGGTGATATCAGCATTGCACAATGAAAGGCTGGACTTGGGGTATTGTGGAGTGGTTCTCCATTGTTCTCTAACAGCTCCTAAAGGACTGTGACTAGCTCTGGGGGAGGACGTACTGTATTTGCCCAGTGCCACAGGCTGCCATGTGCAGACAAGAGCCCACCCAAAGGGGCTGAAGTACTCTGGTCACACAGAGGAGTGAAACTGCATGATTTCTGGTGCAGGGTTTAGTGGTGATCTTGGATCCATCCTCATGTAGGAAGCAGGGGACAGCCACTGTCCCAGGGCTGTGAGAGAAAGACCAGATGCAACCCAGCATAATGAACTCTGGGATCTTAACTCTGTCTTAAAACACATCTGTGAACAGTGTGCTGCTCCTGTGGTTAAATATCATGCACACTATGGATCTGAGACCCCTCTTAACTGCCTATGGTTTCTGGTCCATTTGTCACCTTTACAAAAGCCTTAAAAAAATAGGAAGATTTATTTATTGAACTTAAAATCTGTGAGCTTGCCAAAACCTTACTATTTTAAAACATTCTGTGAAGTAAAAAGTTAAATGGGTTGGAAAATGTGTCATTTTAGTTCTTGTGAGGAACCATATAAGCAAGAAGGAAAGGGCTACATTGCATCTCTGAGAGCTGGGAGCAGGGACTGGGGAGCACAGCTGACCTGAGTGCTGTCTAACCTATAAGCACTCAGGCAGCCCACTGCCTGACCACTGTCTCACTTTGCCCTCCCAGTATGCCTTCTCCACTGTGGGCCTGTCAGAACCATGTTTTTGTGGAGCTGAAATAAATGTCACACAACTTCCGGTAACAAGGACATCTCTTTCTACATGAGTGGCCTGAATCAGATCAAAAAGAAGAAACTCTTCTTAGATAAGCTGAAACCAGAGTTTAGAGTCTTCCCAGAAAGTCCACAAATCTGAAACAGAGACTGCGATGTCACTGAGGAGCTAAGTTAAAGGCCATACACGCTTTCAAAACAAAACCTCAGGATAAATATTTTGGTTTAATGTAGCATCTTTCATATGAAAGCTCATGAGCCCACTCATTGCCAATGAGAGCACACTGCTTAGGACAGGCAGGTGGATGAGGCACTTTGCATCCACAGGGTGAAACTCACCTGTTACCTTTCTCCTCTCAGAGTTATTACAGAGGATGCAGAAGGGCAGTTTCATGCAACATTAGCATGCAATAACAGCAAGGCTGTCCTCTCACCAAACTGGGAAGCCTTTGCCTGCAGAAAGACATACATATAAGCCCAACCCCTCTGGGGAAGGTCCACCCCTGCAGGCCACAGCTCCTCTTATGTGGTTAACATAAAATTACTTGGATGGTGGCTGCCTGCAACCACCTCCACACTCCTGAAAACCTCCCATCCCAGCTGAGGGCAAACAGCGAGAGATTGCTCCTTCCTGCAATCCATCACCCTCCCTCTGGGGTATGTTCAGCAAATGCATTCTCACCCTAGGACCCACAGGATGGAAAGTTTAAACTTACTTTCCCAACCTCAGTGGAGAACCGCCATTGATGTCAGGATGCATGGCTCACAAGAAGCTCTGGAATATCTGGAAAGGGGCACCAGCCTCTGCCTCACCATTTCATTCTTCGATGCAGCAGTGTCGCACAGCCCTGCCCCTGGTGGTCTGACAGCACATATTCCCTTCTGCCAACCCAGCTGTGAACTGCTGCGGTGTAATAAGAAAAAATGAAAGATGACCACCTCTTAACCCAGCCCAGCTCACCAATGTGAGTCACAGCATTCACTTCTTCTGGCTGAGACCTGCACATTGGCAGCAGAATGCAGAAACTGAATTAAACTGCAAAGCAGCAGTACCAGAGCAATGCCTACCCAGAAGATGGCGCAACAGTTTCTAGGTGCAGGCGCAGCCACTCTAAGAGCTTTCACGTTGATTGCTCTTCTGAAACAGTTAAGTCAATTTAACACCTCCGATGGATGAATTCATACAAATGAGGGGTACCTTTCATGGGCAGTATATTCCCCTTTCTCTTTAGAAAAGCGCTCCTGTGGAATGGGTACATCAATATACCCACATACTCCCTCAGCCAGAATCCTTCCTTATCCTACATTTCTAATTCACATGTATGGGCCAGGTTTTGAGAAAGTGGGCATTGCTTGTGCTGGTCTCTGTGACCACTTCTGCCTCCTAAAGAGGTCACTAGCTGGACTCCTTAGCAGTCATTGCTGTTCATAGGGCTGGGCTGAGAACTAGGGACACTTTCCAAGATGATACATTGACACACATGACAAAGTTAAATGCTTAAACTATACATCAATACTACGTATAGGAAAGATGTCCCAGCCTTCAACTGCCAAAGCAGAACCACGCACTCCTCTCTGGTAGCCCTTGGGACTGATTTACAGAGGTTCCCTTAACAGAGAAAAGAGCACCAACTTCCTTACCCACACCCAGAGGTAAAACAAAAGCTGAGACCTTCCTCCACCTGTAGGACTGACAATGTTATGAAGGGGCTCAATTAAAACCCCTCCAGCTGGGCAGCAATGATTTTTATTTGAAATCCAAACATGCAGCTCAGTGCAGCACTAGCTGTGAAATAATTCTTTCCCTTAAGCAAGCTCTGTCAGTGTTTTCCTTGTTTTGTGGTAACAGACCTGAACATATAAACAACCTCATGGCACACTCTGGGTTAGTCAGTGCCAGTCAGTAAGAGCCCCCCTCCGAGAAGACACTACAGAAAGAAATATTTCTAATTTAAAATCCTTGTAAGTGCTAGAGACATTTAAAGCATTAATCAGCAATTAATACAAATAAGAAACTCAGTCTCTCACATCATTAATACTAATTATGCTTTATAGTTGCATTTTCTGAGTAATATGACAGGCAACATGCATATGGAGGAAGCTGCTTGACAGAGGTGCAGAAATAGGAGGCAGTTGAAGTGAAGGAGAAAGCAGAGTGCCAGACATGTTTTAAAAGGCCCTTGGTTTCTTTGAGCAGGGGAAGGCAGCTCTAAAAAAGCTGGAATTGGGCCCGCAAAAGGTTCCAGAGCTCAGGTGGAAGTGCTGCTCAGTGTGGGTATCTCGGGCACTGGGCAGCTGCTCCTGACTCACAGTGGTTGGCATTTGCTGTGGCACAGATCCTTCAGCTGTGGGTGTTTGCTACCTATGGGACTCAGACCCAGGGTGCCTCCGGTTGGATACCAAGCACCTGAGTAATTTTGGGAGAAGGCGAGTTCACCTTTTGCAGCAAGGAATGTGACACTGGTGACTCTGAGGACACCAGTGATGATGCTGAGGACAACTGAACTGAAACTGGGCCAGTATTTTTGTACCCTGCCTCTTTAGCAATGGATTTCCTGCCCTGCATGGCGAACTTCACCAGATACCACAAGTCTCTTTAGAAATAGCTGATGCCTTTCACTGGAAAGGTGGGGATTTTATCTCTCACTATGTTTACACATGAAATGATGAGTGGGACAAAGACTGCTGGAAAAATCGATCTGGCATTAATGTGCTTGCTGACAAATCTGCTGTATCCAGAGAACCAGAAGGCAATTTCTACTGAAAGAAGACAAAACACACACTAAAGATTGCATTTACCCCATTTTCTTGGGTTAGGACTTTTACTAATCACATGCTGTCACACTTTAATATTGTTATCTGCTCTCACTTTACACGTTTTACTTTCCATGTAGTCATTATGTAATCCTGCACTGGTCTGGTGCACAACATGACATGCAACTTCTAAGCGAGGACAAGAAGGTCCAGGGCTTAAATCAATTATGATATGTATAAAATCTCAGCATACTAGTCAAAGGCAATCCGAACTATGCTTATGATAAATGCTTTCTGTCTGGATTCCCTATTGCTTCCTTTGGCCTGGCTGCAGCTGCTTGTCCTGTCAGGAGCAGACTTCATTTAGATAAGCCAGCAAAAGCTGGAGAAGTCATTAGACAGGTTGTCTCTGTCCTTACCAGTGTTCTGATGAATTATATTTGTGAGGCTACAGAGGCATTTGGCTTTGCTTATTTTGCTCCAACAGGGAGTCCAGTTCTGACCTGGATTAGCAGTGGCAGAGCATCTTAACTATAAGGTCTTGAAAGACGTCCCTACACAAACGTATTTCAGGTTCACATGTAGACTCTGGCTTCCCTGTGCAAAGGAAAGATACTCTTTGCATCATGAATAACTACTAAAGAACAACACAAGAAAGAATTTTACCAATCAGTAAAACACAGCCAGGCCAGATAAAGGGGAAAGAGAAAGGAGCTCATCACATCTTACTGTTGGCAAATACTGTGTTCAGTAGTGCTGGCTTGAAGAACATCTCTTGTGCACATGGACTATGTCTTGCAGCAGGACAGTGCTTACCCCGCAGTGTTACAATTATGCTGTCAGACCAGAGAAGAGCCAGAGCAGGGGCAGCCGCACGAACTAACACTGCAGTGAGCTGTGCTCAAGCCCCACAAAGGCTATGCACAGTGCTCCCTTGCAGTAAGTAAACCCCATCATTCCACAGTGCAGCTGCATTTTGCTGCTGGCAGCGGCTCTCCAGAAGACTAAGCATTTCAGCCTCAGAGAAATTCTGAATTCTGTACATAGCTTTAGGCAATGGGCATCATGCTGGCAAGAAGTAGCAAGGCTTCTTATTCTTGGCTCTGTCACTGACCTGCTGTGTGACCTCAGGCAAATCACTTCACTTCTGTGTGCCTCTTTTACTTCCTGTCTTTCATCTGTCTTGTCTGTTTGACTGCAAGCTTTGGGAGGGGGATCATCTCCTACGATGAGCATGCAGCACCAACCACAGGAGAGCTTTAATCTCTGTTGGGACCCGGAGGCACAGTACAAAACCTACAGCTATTCTGTAGTCCATACTGTCTACATTACCACTGTGCACAAAAGTCTTGCAGTGGTCAAAATGGGCTACTACTTCAATGTTTGTGATGTTAGCATTTCTCAGATCATCTAGCATGCACCCCAGCACTCTGTCTACAGAGTAGGCAAGACATGCTGCCTAGCAGACCTGCTATATTTTCATTTTGATTGTTGACTGTACATGAAAAGTCAGATTATGAAAGGGGCTACTTTGCCTTGAACATACACTTTGAATGTGCTTTTCTGAAAAGCAACAGACATTCTATAAGACGGCTGCTTCTTCTACACATGACCATTCAAAGTGCCAAGGAAAATGAACTTTTATGACCATATTTATTAAAAATGACAGTTAAGAGATGGATAGGGAACAGTGTTATTACTGTTAATGTGATGAAAACACTCCATATTTGCAAAGACAGACCTGACTGAAGATATCCTAATGGGATGTGGTTTCATTGGCTGTAGAAGATGTACACTCACCACAGGTACAGGTCACAAATACGGGTGAATGGATATCTCTATGTGCACATGTGTGTATAGACAGAGAAGAAACAAGAGAGAAAACAAGACCGAAGACAATGTGCCAAAAGACAAGTCAGAAGGAATGACCCCACAGGCAGAAGAACCCAGTTGCTACCTGGACCTGTTGTGTCCCAGATTCTCAAAATATATCTTTCCTTTCAGAACCATTGTTAAAATCAAATAACCTTTAATCATTCATCTGTACTTAACAAGGAATGTGGTACATCTCCTGGAAATACTTCTTTATGATCAGAATGAAAGATCAATTTGTCCTTAGGCAGTTCAGATCAGCCCCATGACACCTATAACACTCCCTGAAGAAACTCCCAGGAAGGCATCACTTTGTCCTCTGTTACTGCATCTCCTTTGTGGAATTCCCATACAAAGTATCCTTCTTCAGACTGTAAAGCAGCTTTGGGCTTTGGTAGAACCTGTAAGGAACAGCTGTCAGCAAAGACAGCAACTCATGTTATCACACAGCACAATGCTCTGCACTGTTATCATTTTGCAAGATGGGCTGCTTCCCGTTGTCCCATTTGTGAAGGTGCTTTCTGGCTTTCTCCCTCTCTGTTGTGACAGCTTTTGTCTTTGCACCACTGGTGCAAAACTAAAGAGATCTCTGAACAAGGGAGCAGTTTTGTTCTCCTGCAACAGAGAGATATGCCAAGCTTTTCAGCTGAAAAATAAAATATAGACATGTTTTTGAATCCCCTTTTGTTTTTCCTAAGTTTTACAACCTTACTTATCTGTAAATAAAATCATCATATATATTTTTTTTTTCATAGCACACTGCATAAATACAACTTCATGCATCTGGGAAGCTGACAGCTGCCCTATGAGATAGAGTGTGACAGTTTAAAATCAAGGAATCAATCACTGAGATATAGCGCCTGGATGCCGTTTCCGCCAGGATGTATTGCAGGATCCAGGAGCTCGCTATTTGAGATATGCCATCATAACTCTGATGGATTAAAGCACCACATCCAGGAAACAATTGTGCAAGAAAAAGTGGTGTCATAGATCTGCCAGGTTACAGCACAGACTCTAGGAGCCAACCAGGGGGAGGCAGGGCTCTATCTCCGCTCCCAGAAGCCGCCAGAGCAGCCTGATGACAGTTCTGTTCTCAAACAGCCCCATTATGACCTAATTAGCATACATGAATTGCAGATTTAAAACATTAAAGTGATGTACAAATCATTAATTTTTTGTCAAATCCATGTCAGCCTTGTGTATGCCTTCCTATTTTAATGTTGCATGACAGTGAAAAGAAGTCTAATCCTCTGTATATAAAGAGGAGAGATTTGGTGTAGCTGATATAATGAGATCTATTTAAACACTGGATGTTTTGCAGCTTTCAGTGTATCTGCTCACAGAAGGAAAAAAAAAAAAAGCCATATTTGTCCCATTAGGGTTAATTGTGAAAGGATGTAAATGTATTCAAAGCCCCAAGGGGAGTTCCACATGTTGTCTGTATGAAAGAGAAGATAGAAAACTTGTTTTCCATCAAAACTTCTTTTTAGTTTTGTGACAAATGAAAAGAACCACATGCTTACACAAGATGGACCTTATCTTCAGAAGAGATGAGCACTCAGAAAAACCAAGTCCTCACTTTGAAAACCAGGTCTGAGGTGTAGTCTCAGGAAAGGCACACAAAAGAAATCAAACAGATGTCAAAATCAAGCCCAGATTGATTCCAATGTCCGCAGAGAATCACTGCTAAAAGGGAGGATGACTACTTTAAAGTGGGACTTCCTAAACTATTTGTGCTTCACATTGTCACTGGGAACCCTAGGTATCACCTGCAGGCTGTGGTTGGCTGCCTCCCTGAGCCACCACAAACTGTCAGTTCGTGTTTGTGGATGGGTGTCCATCTGTTCTGGCCTCATGGGTTGATTTCTTTCTTACTATCCCATTTCATATTCTCCCTTTGTTTTCCTCCTGTGGCTTTAAAAGAGCATCTTATGCTCAGAACAGATGATACAGTCCCCGTTCTGAGCTGAAAGCACTATTCAGCACCTCTGGGCAAACCCTCCTGCCACCTTATTAAAGTGTCATCCAAGTCCCCTTTCCATGAGCCAATTATTCCCCCACAACAAGTGGCATTTCACAGGCATGACCAAGCAGCACATTTCCATCAAACAGGCTGAGATCCAAGCACCTGAACAGAGAGGTCTTCTTTGACTGACGAGTCCATCTTTCACACAGCCTGGCCTGGAGACTGATTGAATTCCAGGGAGTTGCACAGGAGGTAGGTAAGAGGAATAGTCTTGGCAGCTATGTTCAAGTATTTTATGCATCAAAAGACAAGTATATTGGTGGCATAATTCTGAACAAGCACAGAACTCCAGATGCTGGCTGGGATTTTCATACAAGATATTATAATTAGGCACCTAATTCCAATTTATTTTCCACGGCTACTGGAACCCCCAGCCCTACATCCCTTGGAAATCATCCACTATCCCACACCAGCAGGTTTGGTCAAGGTGTGTGTGTGTCTTTATTTTAGGTCTAGGCATTTCTGCAGTTGACAGCACTCCTGGGCAGATGATTTCTCTTACAGTTTACTAGAATGACTTTCCCAGCAGCAAATAATCAGCAGTGTAGCTCATCTTCCCTGACAAGAGTTGAGCACAGAGATGGCTCTCCTCAGGCTAGCAGGAAAAAAAGAGTATAGAGGAATGAAAGTGCCATTGAGAAATGTGTTGAACTGAGAGACTGCCTGTGTCAGCTCCACACCTGGACACATACTCAGCACTTACCTCTTGAGTGTTATTTCAGTAGCTCAGATGTCTGTCCACTGGCCCACTGGCCCTGCCTGTCTTATGTAGACAGCCTCAGGACGATTTCATTGTCCTTGTGTTCTGGAAAACAAAACCCCAAACCCATAATTTAAATACACCATTCTCTCTCTGCATGGAAATGCTGGATATTTACAAAAAAGATGAGAGTGGCTTCCAAGGCCATGTCCCCATGTTCATCCATATGGCAATAACCCAAATCAGGTTTGTTCAGGGACAGATCATTTTTCAACCACCATAGTAGCAGCCAAAGTTGATGAACGAAAATGAAGGAAGCTGGTGTAGGTTAAAGATGGCTCTGGGATTAACCTGCTGGACTGGGCTTAAGAAACAGAGACAGCAAACAATTTCATTAGTTATTTTTGTGCCTATTTTAGGAGTCACAAAGAGAAAATATCCTCTGTGGACTTGGGAAGAGCCTTGATGTGTTGATTAGGAATCAGCCATCAGCATATGAAGATCCCACACTTCATTTTTTATTGATGTCTTAATGCATGTGGGGTGTGTGTTACAGTGGCACTTGGACACCCTCTTTCAGTGTAAGAGTATTAGCAACTTTGGTGTATGGAGGAAGAGAGCAAGTGAAAGGCTACACTAGGAACCAGGAATGAAAGGGAAACCTTTGGGTTTCGTTTTCCCTTCAAATCTTACCAGAACTCAGAGAGCCCCTGAATACAGTGCAGCTCCCTGACACCTTTCCACATTTGCTGTGCAAGAAAGGGTATTAGAGAAGTGGCTGGTAAAATAGGGAGCATTTTTGTAAGGGATGTGTTTTACAGAACTATGTTTAAAGCTTACACAAAGTGAAAGATTTTATTTTGTATAGGAACACTCTCTGCCTGTTATGTTGATGTGTTCCGGTTCATTTGCAGTCTGCAAACTGGTACTGTCTTTTAAAGTGAAAGGGGGAAATGGAAATTGCACAAATTCAGAGACTGCAGGGAGAGCAGAGGCCATCTCTGAGCAGAGCCAGCACTCAGCAGTAGGCACAACTCCAAGAGCTGAAACTAAAGAAGTCTCAAGGTCCTTGTGAAATTAATCCCTGTGTGAAGGGCCAAGGCAACCAGGCGAACGCTTTTGCAAGAGCCTTCCTGCAACCCTCGAGGGACTCTGGGAGCATGTAGGGCTTGTTCTGGCCTTCTTTCACAACCCAGAGTCCAGGGGAATACAGTTGCAGGGGCTGTCTCCCTGCAGAGACAACAGCTTTAAAGTGGATTGGCAGAATGTAAATGAACTTCTGAGCCCTGCAGACCCAGCTTTGGCCTTACTCCTGCTGCTAAGGACAAGCTCCTTGGCCTCCGCACAGCAGTGGTTTCATTGCCGCTTGCTGAATTCCCTGCCCTGCTCATCAGTTCCTTCTCTGCGCTTGCACACGCAGAGCACTGTACAGGATCTAGCCACATAACCTGCAAAGCCCTTCAGCTGCTTGCATTTTAGGCCTGACCGGCAGCTACTCCCAGTCGCTGTGCTAAGGTGGCTCCATGTCTGGTAGCTCCTGAGTTCGGGATCTTATGGAGCTATGGGAGAACGATCTGAACAAAAGGTCCACTAATGAAGCAGTAAAATCAGCTGGCTCCAGGGACTTGTTTAATTTCATTAACTTGAGAGTTGATGCAATACCTCCTGCAGTAATTGGTATGTTGATCTTGTCCCTGTGCTCTTGTATGAAAGAGGGGAGCATAAGATCTCCATTTCATCACAGAGCTCAGATGAGCTAGCCTTATGCAGCACTCTCTTAGTGATCTTCAAAAGGCATTATTTATAAAAGTAGCTTTCTGGGATACTGTTCAATGGGTGCCCATTATCCATGCAAATTCCTCAAGCTGTGTCGGGTTAGATAGCTGCTGGTATAGCTGGAAAATGAACCAACCTGCAGAAATCTTTGCTTAGTTCTTTATTGAGCACAATGAGGTCAGGATTAGTCAGTCAAGGCATTGGATTAGTACTATTGGTAGCCATGGCAATTTCCGTTTGTGTGACAATCCATGTCACCTTTCCCATTAAAATTCAGCTTAAAATACCTATGAGAATCCCACAGTCCTCTCTGAATCCCAGGAATATCACATGGCATTATTCAAGCTAGAATAAAGCCAAACACATCTTTATTCAAATAAACTGAAACCACAGTAAGTCCAATTAAAGAAGAAAAGCATTTAAAGCCTGAGAAATGGGCTGTGTGCATTTGAATTCTGATCTGGGTCTTGCCATGATTCATTACATTTCTATGACTTAGTGTTCCTTTAAACAAATAAGGGAATTGTTCCCTCTGGTTCCTGTTCACTCAGCAGTTCATCCTGGAAGACCAAGCTTTCACCTGAACAGAGGTGAAAACTTCTGGCGAGTTCATCCCCACAGCTGCTGAAGATGCTTCACACACTGGCTGAGGACCCAAAAGTGGGCTGTCTGAGGCCATACCACTGGCCCTGGCAACCCAGCTTGCTCATACCTGATTCTACGTTCCATGGTCAAGTTTTCAGATATAAATCAGGGATTTCTTCACATCAAGGCTGTGAAGTTTTTCTCATTTTGTATAGTCACCAAACAATTGGTATAACTGTGCTGCCAAAATTACTGTCGCAGGGGTGGAATTAAGACAAACTGAGCCTCCTGACTGTTAAGTATGGAACAGGAGATGACGTCCTTCTGCCCTGCCTCCAGTTCTCTGTCCTGCTTACTAACCTCCAGCTGGAGGGCAGTAACAAGCAGCTGGAATTTATTTACATCTTGAAGTGCCACAGCTGTTTGCAGCTGCACCTGTAGCTGCATCCTTTGCCTTTTCTGTAGCAGCCAATGCCAGCTAGAGAAAAAAATTGAGTTCTTGCTTCTGTGCTTCCCATTGGGAATTACTGCCTTAACTCAGTGTGACAGGCCCCTGCTTCTGGGCCCTGCCCAACCAAAAGACCTCTATTTTGAAATGCATCAAGTACCTCCTGCTAAAGCTTTATGCACAGTAGCTTCATTAAAAGATTGGAAGCAAACTAATAGGATTGGCTTGATCAAAGTGCGTGATAAACAAACATGGCAAAAGGCATTTTTATTCCATTAATTTGTGTGTTGCAGTATCCCAGTGTTCTACACTGGGCCTCTTTTAAGTAAGCCAGCATCCTGCATGGTATATTTTTCTGTGTAGAGGTGTACCCATTAAAATCTAAACCAAGGTGATACATTTGTTGTCTACCCATGAGTTATATCTTAGGTGAACAGAGGGGAAGGCCTGAAAAATTAACTCTGCACACTGTTTTTTCCCTTTTCTGGAACACTTTTGTTCAGAAGATGCTGTATTATAGTGTTTAGAAATGCAGTACATCCAGAATAAATAAAATAATAAAATAAAATATGGTGTAAAACGATATCTGTGCACATGAGCATTGAAACAATATCACACCTGGGCTGGGTACTCTCTTCTCCATAGCAAGGAATCAAAAAATGAAGATCTGCAAATACCACTGTGGCCACCCAGACCTTTGGAAAACCACACCATTTTTGCCCAGGCACCTTAGGGCCAGGAGCATCTCCAGCACCTCAGCCTGAAGCAAGTCAGGGTGTCCCACTTTGAAAAAGCTGCAAGCATCCTGTGCCATTCCTAGAAACTATGGCAGATTCACTCCTAGATGTGAAATCACAGATGAATTTGTCAGGCTTTCAGAGGTGTCCGTTTCAACACACAGCCCACCCCCTTCTCACGCACAGCCTGCATCTGCCATGCTGCAATTTGCTCTTGGTTTATGCCTTGAACTTCACTTTGCTGCCGCTGTGTCAATAGCCACCCTTCACTTCTATGATCTCAACATTCTGTCATGTTGTGCAATTGCACATAAACCCCTTGTCCTCTAGATCGTGTGTTAAGATGGTTTTTGTAGTTCTGTTGCTAGAGAAGTTTAATGCTTGACTATAAACTAAATAAAAAAATGTCTTGCTATCAAATATTTAAACCCATTGTGTTGGCATCGACTCAGAGGGAGGAGTAAAATATGGCTGAGAAAAAAATGGGAAACCCCAAAATCTTTATCCTACAGATACTTCCATCAATAACCTAAATTACGCAGCTGTCCTCAAATAGCTCAGGCTCACAAACAGCACAGCTCTCAGATGCAGAGAGAACCTGATGAAAATACATTCATTTGAAAATATAATTTCTTGTTATGTTTCCAGATATTTCCTGAAGCCTAGAACCATCTGAACGACTGTGAGAGGTTACAGAGCTGTGAATATTTTTTCTTATATTGCATGCAAGGTAGTGGGGAAGTTGATATGTTATGTACTCAAATGAAAGGCTTTTTTGAAACTGAGCTCAAGTGAACTGCAAATTCAAATCAGCAGGGTGCCAGTGCCCTCTGTGCTTGCTGTCTGTGTCTTTAAGAACACAGAGTCAAAGGCTTCCAGCAGAGACACATGCACATCATCTTATCACTGCCTTCTACACTAGCAAGGGATAGTGCCTAGTTGCAAAACCTGTGCCTGACTCCACAGGACCCTCTCCAGGCACCTCACCTCTCTCTTGCACAGCCCCGATGCACACTACTGTCAGCACCCACCAGGCAGAGGGGCTGCACTGCGGTTCTGCAGATAAATGTATCCTGTGGGAGTTGAGCAGCAGCTCCCACCTGTGGTGAGGCCACAATGTGCTGGGTTGCTTGAAGCCCTGGTCTGGGAAGAAACTGTCCAGCAGCCATTGCTAGGCCAGCAAAGAACTGAGGGGTACGTGAAGGAATAGCGGGACTTGAATGCTTCCATAAGCCCCATCCTGAGCATGTCTCTGCTTTTTAAGTACAGGGGGTAGATCTAGTGGCTCTTAATGATAGGAAAATTCTGATAGGTGATGTGCAGGGCTGCCTCACCTCTGCTCTCAGGTGCCATTTGTCTCTGGTTTAAAGGCTGTGAGCACACTAGAGACCACACCACATGTGTCTGCATGGTTAAACGCAGATTAATGTTTCCTACCTATGTCCATTCAGAAGCCACTGGGACACATCAGCTCAAGTTCTCAAACTGTTCAACATCCATGATGCCCGAGGGTTTTTCTCTCTGCAGTGTGCCAACCAAGGGATGAAAAGAAAGAGCACCAAATACTATAAGTCTTCTAAAAAGACTGAAGAGGCTGAGAATACAATGGGGGAATATAGATGCAACCTGCAGAGACAGAGGTGAGGCAATGAAAGAAAAGTCATGGTTTGCCTTCCAGTGTTTTGTCAGAGAAATTAATGTTGGACATTCAAAACTGCACACTGTTTCTGAGTTTAGCCATATGATTTGGTAGCTTTTTTTAGTGATGCCATATGCACAGTCTGAAAAAGAAAGGACTGGCAAAGCTACAGGAACAGTGTTGTTGGGTTTTTTTTGGGGGGTGGGGGTGGGGAGGCATCCCCAGATATTTTTATCGGACCTGAGAAAATTACACTATTGTGTACTCAAAATGGACAGGAGGTAGCACACGGGGTCTTAACTTGAAGTATCTGTTGAGGATCCGTATTTACAGAAAGCTTTAAGTTTCTTCTTCAAGGAAAAATTAGCCTGTTTAAAAAGATGTAAGAAGATCTCAGCTATCACTACTCACAGACTGAACCTGTCCAGAGCCAGCTTCACTGGCAAACACATTTTGGCTATTATACCCCTACACTGGTGACACAAAACAGATACAAGAGCTTACGGCAGCTTTGTGTCACCAGAACTGTACAGGCCAGTGAATCTGGCATTCAGTGCATACAAAATAATGCTCAGAAAAAATTTTACAAATTTCTATGCAAAACTCTTTTCTTCCTGCCATTATTAATATCTGTGTAGTTATCAGGCTGCAAATAAGTTTGAATCAAATGCAGCAGCACTTTATGAAAATAGAGTGTATATATCAATGTACATTGTGTATAATTGGTGCCATTTGAAATGATGAAGTGCTACTAATAGATCTTCATAAAATAATACTTTGCATTTATATAGTGCCTTCCATCTGAGATCTCAGAGCACTTTGCATGAATTAACCCTCTCCGAGGTAGCTGTTGCTCTCCTTAGTCTACAGATGTGGAAAGCAAAGGCAAAGAAAGATGAAGACCATATGAGGAAACAGGGGCTCTAAGGGCAGGCACTTCCTGCCCTCTAGAAAAACTCACAACCTTTCTTCTTTTGAGCAGAAGCTGTAAGCTTTCAGCACCTCTGAAAATCAAGCTACTTTAGTTGCTCTTTTGGATGCAAATGCCCAATTTAGCTTAAACGATTCCTTCAAAATCCTCCAGGAAATGTGTAGGAGAACTCACAAAAAGGATCCAGAAAGCTTGGCTCAGGGCCCTGTGCTTTGGCTGAGAGACTATTCTCTGCATACTGCCTGACCACCGTGACCACAGCTTGTGAAACCTTGCTTTATCTTCTCATGCCTTCCCCCCTCCCCACAGTTTCCAGAAAAAATATAAAGCTAAAGATGTCTGCAGCTTGCCAGAGGAGTGCTGGATCCACTTCAAGGGCACAGGCAGCCAGGGCCTATAGCAATAAGGCAAGGTAGATAGTCCCAGCCTCAGCAGGTTTCTAAGGAACTTCTAAAATCAGAGGTAAATATTCTCTCTGAAGAAACAATCACACTGATCTGGGATGGTCTGACAGAACAAGGCCAGACACCTACTTGGCAGGTATGAGGATGGGTATGGGACCAGCAGCTGGAGGAGAGCTGGAGTGGCACCAAGCCCTTAATCTGGGTAAAATGCAGCCAAGGCAGTACGTTCAGCTTCACAGAGAAATTGGTACTTTGCCTTCAGGGCTGCATTCAGACAGATGCCAGTGCCCTGACTTGATGCCTTCTGCTCCCTGTCACATAGTGCCTTACTCGGATCATTGGAGGCTTTTGAGAAGTGTCTCACTCTCTCACCAAAGTGGGTCAAGGACATAAAGCGATGCTCAGACACCAGAATATAGTCCCAGGGCCTGTAGCTGGATTCTCCCGTCTTTCCTGGCACTGATGTTGTCATGACTGCAGAGAGCTGATTCCCTTCACATTCCGCAAGAGGAGAGCTCTACGCTGGGAGTTTGCACTCTCTGGCCAGGGCTTGAAAACAGGCAGAGAGGCAAGCAGGCAGGGGGATGCTGATCAGGCCTCCAAAGGGAAGTGCCAGATGCTTCACTTGGTGAATAGCAGTTATCACTAATTTGCAGTGCTTCACTGGCACATCAGCCTCACCAAGGAGTGGTCCCCTCCTCATGAGGGTAAAGATAAACGATGCAGCTCCAGAGACAGCATGTACACTCACACGGGGAATCAAGGAATAAAAGCCAATAAAATAAAGTAAGTTATAAAAAAAATGGTTAAGTAATATTACTTGACGTTTCTTTCTACCCTGTACTAGGTACAGAGCCTGCCACTTCATTTTTTCATGGGTCCTAATGCAGTGATATGTGTTTAGCCTCTGAGTCTCTTATTAGTGATTTTGACCTGTGTTTTCTATCTATCTATCTACCTATCTATCTTCCCTCCACTGTTTCTTTTTTTTTTTTTTAAGACAGTACATTCTTCCTCTTCTTTCTTAATTTATTGTTTGAAAGAAATATTTACTAAGCTAATGTGAAATGCATCAGAATGCTTTGCAGAGCTGCCAAGAGGTCAAAGGTCTGG
The DNA here is from genome assembly GCF_000696875.1 of Nestor notabilis. Taxonomy (NCBI): domain Eukaryota; kingdom Metazoa; phylum Chordata; class Aves; order Psittaciformes; family Psittacidae; genus Nestor; species Nestor notabilis. The sequence goes on along the minus strand of NW_009916786.1, from coordinate 106,787 downwards.
AATAAAAATGGTGTTGAAACAATAATTAATTAGCTGACATTCTCTTAGGAAATTTGCTTTGGGAAAAGCTATGGTAAATCAAGACAACAGACCAAGTGACA